>NC_067410.1:12925465-13228496 GCF_009764475.1 Pristis pectinata | reverse complement strand
GGGTGATGTACCAATGTGGAGGCAGTAGTCATTGGTAAGACTTGGACATTTGACACTGGCAGTACACATACAGACTTAAAGTTTTCATGGTTGAAGTTGCTGCTTTCAAATGAAACTCATGATTCTAGCCAGTAAGATTCATCTAAGCATTTTATTGGTCTAATTTTGCAGTCAGCAATGACATGATTGAGCGAGCCATTGAGCTTAAAAAAAACTTGCCCACATAGAACCACTGGTATCTACTTTCGCTTCTCCAAAAACTGGTTGCTGTTTGATGTCAGTTCAGAAGGGTCCCTGCAGTTCAACAATCATGCTTGGAGCATAGCCCGAAGAATTGTTCTTCTGCATTTAAGAATTCTTACAGCAAACTAGGACATGCATGTATAATTTACAGCATGTATTTCAAATGTTTTATGGATAATGAAATAAAGATTAGAAAATATATACGATTAAGATAACTGAGATAACCATTTTTTGATTTTATAATAAATGATTTATTAGTGGGGGGGATGGGGGGAAGAATTACAATCCCTGTGCATAAAATAGTATTTTAGGGACTGAGAGTTTGCTAGGAAATAGTTATGGATCAGTATATTATTCACAAATCAGTTGTACTTCATGCAGCAAGGCAAAACATTTTCATGTACTTTCTGCAATGAGAATAGTATGTATAAACCAGAACTTTTCATCAAAAAAAAAGCTGGAAACCTTCAGCTGGTCATCAGCATCGGTAGAAAGAGAAACAGTTAATGTTTCAGGTGTGGGGATCCTTCACTGGAACTGCAGTTGAAATGTTAACTTTTTCTCTTTCCACGGATGCTGCCTGACCAGCTGAAGGTTTCCAGCATGGTCTGTTTTTATTTCCGATTTCAAGCATTTATAGGTTTTTGAATTTATGAATTTTTTATCACTGTTTTATATTTTTGACTGCAGTGGACAAGGCTAAAATATAGTGCAGCTTATGGAAGAGCACTTAATCACCACCAACAGCTTCAGGAATTTTCCATAAATTATGCAAGTGTGGAAATCCTGAAATTACTTCCTGTTTCATTGTGTATTAATACAAGTGCTGATGGTTTCACCATCATTACAAATTCAAAATCCAATTCAGCCTTTAATAAGTTGTCTCTCTCAGTGGCTCAGTATTTTTGTATTGACTGTTTTACTATTCTGCCTGGTGAGCACAGATACAGCCTTGAATCATAAATCAATATTTAGTTATGTTTCAGGGCATATTTTAGGTTACATTTTATTGCTTTTCTTTGTGGAAGCATATATCAAGATATAAACAAGCAAGCATCTATCTGAAACAAAATAAAATGTCAAGCATTTTGGGGTCAGTTTTCTTGTATGCCATTTGTTCACTCATAGTAGATACTGATAATTCTTTTTGCCTTCTGCTCTGATCTCTACTGAGCCTGGACGCTTTTCTGGATTCAGTACATAAATGTGACACATACGTACCACCTGGGGCTTCCATCTCAGATTCATTGCATGTTCCATTTTGGAAATGGAACTTTCTATAGCTTGTGGGGCCAATTAGAATTTTGCTTTGCCATTTAATTCTGAGTGGTTGAAACTATTTCCACTCACAAAATGCAGCTCTGTTATTCTCTAATTTAAATTAAGTCCACTGAGGCTTAACGTAAATTGTTGGTTGCCTCTTCACAGAGACTAAAGAAACGAATTCCATAACTCCTTAATATTAGGATTAAATTCCTTCATTGTGAATGGTTGGCTAATGCTATCCTTGTTAGTCAAGCTATTGTGCTAGGCATTGCATTGTCACTTCAGTTTATTTAAATATCCTCGTTTGTTTGGTCTGAAGCTTCTCATTGCTAATCATTTTTCCTCTGAGCTTTCCACTTGACTTTCCAAGTCTCTGCTGCTTCTTAACAGTCCAGCAATCTGCACACTAGCATGAAAATTGGCCAGATAGCATTATGCCTTCATTCTATTCCATTATTGTAGGACCATTAAATAGTTTACGTTATTCCCCAATTCACCAGGCAGAAAATGCATTACATCAAGTCAGACACTGATTTTGTACACTACCCAGTTTTATTGTCCATTGCTTTCAATAAAAAGTTAGGTTGGGTGGGCTTCAGACCAGCATTGCACCAAGTCCAGTAATTTTTTTGATGAATGGATTAGTTTAGCTTTCTCTTTCAATTTAATAAGACCTCTGCTTTTTAAAGAACTTGGACAAGATTTTACGTACGATGCACTGAATCTCTATGGAATGGAAATTTTTTTAAAAAAGTTTTGTTATATTAATTATTTTGGTAGTATATGAGTTATAAAAAGACATACCCAAACTGTTCAGTACTTTGGTCAGACCACATCATGAGTCGAGGTCCAGATGTGGTTTAACCAAAGTACTAAAGACATTGAAGTCACGGAAGCAGCCAAGAAAATAGAGTTGAGGCTGATTCTGAGCTTTACAGTTACGGAATCATAGAATTTTAGCAGAGAGAATGAGGCCGTGTGTCCATGCCAGTTGGGAAAGAGCTACCCAACCTAATCCTACCTTCCAACTGATCGGTACCTCTCCATGTACACATCCAGGCAAATTTTTAATGTAATGAAGATATCTGCCTCTAACATCCTTTCAGTTCCATATCCCCACCACCTGCTTCGTGGAAAAGATATCTCCCCTCAAACCTTCCACCAATTTAAATCTCTGCCCATGGCTTTTGAGCTCCCAACTAAGGGAATTATGTCCTTCCTATTTAACTAAGCCCTTCAATAATCTTATGCAACTCAATTAAGTCTCCCCTTAACCTCCTCTGTTCCAAAGGAAACAACCAATCTTTCCTCTGAGTTACATCCATAGACTGAAAAGGTACAGCCTTTTAAGCCATAAGAGAATATGCCTGAGAGGTGTTTTTCTGGAGCAGTGAAACTGTATACAAAAAGTAAATCCAGACTATAGTATAAAATTAGAGATATAGGGCAGAGGTTGATGGCAGTTTTATTTTTTTTAATAAAGTAAATATCAGACAGGTATCTCAGTGTTCTTCAGACACACAGTACTCTGCATATTATGGATTCGGATGGAGAGGAAACTTCCCAGAATCATTTAGGAGTTTTTTGATGTCATATTTGTAAGGACTAGCTAGTGAACTAAGATGGACCTTGAGCCATGAGGTTTTACAGCTGATCCTTTAGCAACTCATATTGATAGAACCAAGAAAAATTGGGTTTGAGACTTATATAGGTGTAAGCGTTGTTCAGCTGCTGTGTTTGTTGTTTAAACCTTAATTCTAATTCTTTTTCAATCTCTGATTTGAATGGACTTTAAAAACAAGTTCCAAACATATGAATATGACAGGCAGGAAGCCAATATGTGATCCACTGACCCTGTTGTATATCAACGTAGTTCACTTATGCAAGGCAATCTCTTGGGCAAAGTGCAGGGAAAAAGAACTAGACCAATTCACAGGAGAATTAAAATCTGTGAAGTTCCTCTTTCACACCTGAAAGTGTTGAAATAAATCCTTGGAGACCTGGTGCTAGGATACCCATTCATTACATAATAAACTTGTCATCTCACTTTGAACATGTTCAATGAATGAAATTTCACAATACAATTCATAATTTTGTCTCAAATGTCGAGTCCTCTGTGACAGGAACACTCCTAATGTCTAACCTAGTTGCATGCTTGCATGTCTCTTGGGTTTCAATAACCTAGCTAACTCGCATAGCTAAACCAAATTTAATTGTTTCATTACCTGAACTACTCATGTCCGCCACCAATGCTGTCCTTGGTTTAATGAGAGATTATACATTCAACTCGCCACTTGAGGGCAATTAGAGGGCTAAATCCATATGCTTCATTTGTGATACCCTGAATAAAATTTGTACTTACATGGTCCCTTAGTGCTTCAGGATTATTTTTGAAGTGCTATGGTGACTATAAAGCAGGCAAATTCAATAGCCCATTTATTCACAGTAGGAGTGCAGCAGCAGCAAGTGACAGAACGTAGGTGATTTGTTTCTTTGTTGACTTTGGTCAGGTGATGTTAGATCAATACATTGGGCTCCCTCCCAAAGCTAGAAGTGTTTGCATTCAACTCACTCTCAAGATTCTACAGCCAAGATGCAAATGTTCAACAAGGACAGAAGAGTTGTAGGTTTAGTTGAAACAAATGCAAGAGAGAGACTCAGCAGCAACATTGAGATGGAATCAGTGGTTTGTTCTGATTCACGTTAGGTAAAATTTCAATGAGCATACAGTTGAGATGAACTATTCGTCCCAGCTGGTCCATGATGGTCCATGATAGTCCATGCTTCGCATGTGACTCTGCTCACCTCTCTTCATCTAGCCCTATCAGTGTGACCTTTTTTTGTTTCTCCCTTGCATGTGTATCTAGCTTGCCTTTCTGATGTTTGAGGTCCTGATTCACAAATTTTAGGTTGATGTTTCAGTGCAGTGCTGTTGGAGATGCCATCGTTTGAATGAGATGTGAAATTTGAGGTCCTATTAGACCTCCAGGGTGCATGTATTTAAAGAAGACCAGCTGTATTCCCCTGATATCCTTGTCAATGTTGCTCCTTCAGCAACATCATGAAAACAGTTTACCCAATTAGTATCTGATGGCTGTTTCTGGATCTTACCTCGCACAAATCGCTTAGCACATTTCCTACATTATAAAGGTTGTCTGTAGTTATATGTGTATAGTGTCTTGAAATTGTCTTTAGTTACAAGCCTTCTCCTGATATTGTCAGTGATTAAAGTTGAGTTCTGTGTCCTGTAATACCTTATCCTCATTGCAAACAATGAAATGAAATTAGGGAAAATGATGCATGTGATATGGAATTAGTGTGGTTTAGTCAAATGTCATTTGAAAAATATCGGTCATTTTAGATCATTAATAACATGTCCTAGGAATACCAGTTCACCTACAAATTTTATATAAAAGGAATAAAAGTTTTTTAAAAAATGATCGCAGTTGTTTATTCCTGAGCTAATTGAATTATTTTGTTTATCCATTTTCAGATGGGATTCACAGCGTGACAGCACAGTGTGTGCTGAGAGTAATTGTCATTACAGAGGAAATGTTGATCAACAGTATTACAGTGCGCCTAGAAAACATGTCACAGGAACGCTTTCTGTCTCCATTATTGAATCGCTTTGTGGAAGGTCTGGCAGCGGTCTTGTCTGCCCCCAAGGAGGACATCTTTGTTTTCAACATACAAAATGACACGGATGTCAGCGGGAGCATTCTGAATGTCAGTTTTTCTGCTCTGGTTCCAGGTGGGAGCCAGAGCCAGTTCTTCTCCTCAGAGGAGCTTCAAGAACAGCTATATATGAATCGGATGCTGCTGACCTCTGTCTCTATGCTGGAGGTCCTCCCATTTGATGACAATGTCTGCCTGAGGGAGCCCTGTGAAAACTACATGAAATGTATCTCAGTGCTGAAGTTTGACAGCTCTTCTACATTCATCGCATCAGGCTCCATGCTTTTCCGGTCCATCCACCCCATCACAGGGCTTCGCTGCCGTTGTCCACCAGGATTTACTGGAGATTACTGTGAGACAGAGATCAACCTTTGCTACTCAAATCCCTGCCAGAATTCTGGAGTATGTAGCCGCAGAGAGGGTGGATACACGTGCATTTGTCGAGAAGAGTTCACAGGTTAGTAAAACTGGAATTATTTTGTATCACACTGAAGTAATTGTGTCTTGGTTTTAAAATCAATTTATTAACAATATGGCTGTGCAAATTTTAATGTATGCAATCTTCCTAAAACACATATTTCTTTCAAAGAAGAAGCTAGTTGAATGTCAGCAGCTTTGCACTACCAAAAAAAGAACCAAAACCTTGCAGATTTGTCAGTTACTGCATTATTTCCAATGCTCCATACCTTTGCAGTGTCCTGTTGGTTTCAAGTTGTGATCAAGACAGCAGTCATCCATTCCTATTACAAGACCAGCATCAGCTGCTCCCCAAATCCTTAGTATGATCACTAGTCACCCAGTGAAGGTTATGTTGTCCATCTAGTGCGCAGTGCATCATGTGTGAATAGTGTCAATAATGTTAACACCATATTTTGAATCCACTGAGGCATTGTAAATTGTATGGGTCAGCTTCTGGCATTTGGAAATCTGTTTCTGCGATATGCCGTGGGCATTATTCCTTGCATGTTCTTAAAGTAAATATTCTCATAAACAAGTATTGATATTATATGTTTTAGAACAGCATTTCCCTTTGGCCTCATCTTCTAACTAATCAGATTTTTTTGAAGACATCCAGTGTAGGCTTTTTGTTAATTTAGTTTCAGTTCCTCTGGAGTAGAAAATGCAAAAACTCCGTTTGACAAACTTTTTATGATTCCAGTTTTATTTCTGTAACAAATGTCACTGTCTAACACCTTCCAGTCCCTTGGATTTTAAATTATTATGAAAGCTAAGTTTTTGACATTGGATATTAGGTCCGTCCATTCATTTTTTCTAGAGTTAAATGACTGCAATTACATTTATAGTTATATTTATTGAACGTCTGCATTGTAGATCCCTGCAGACTATCTGAGATTAAGTTCTTTGCTTAATGTGTGCAAAGGAAACAAAACACCTCTGGCTTATTTTGAACTTTACCACTACAGCTTCTCTCCTTTAAATTGGGCCAAAAGGTCTATTATGGATTGGTTCTGGATTACCTGTGTTTCATAATGAGTCCTCAAGAGAAATAAACAATTCCTCTTCCACCTTATCCATTTCTTGATTAAGTTCTTAGTGCAAAGCCAGACTGAATTCCTGTATTGGAGGTGGGGGTTAGAGCTCACGGCAGCCCTATTAATTTCAGTTGCCAAATGAAGCTTATCACAGGAATTACAAGGTCTGTAATTAGGTGTTGCTCATTTCAAGTACAAGCTAAAGAAATCTGCACACTAGGTGAAAATAATTTTGGACTTTTTTTGGTCCTTTCTAAAATAAAAATATTTCACTTTCTGCTTCTGTGCCATATTTCCCAATAGGATAGAGGGCCATTTGCTCCCGATTTCTTTACTGAAGTGTTTGGAAGCAATTTATTATTGCTATTTAGTGTACAGTGACAAATGGAGGTTTTATTTGGGACTTTTGCTTTTCAATAATCATCAATGATGTGGTTAGCTGTTAAATCTGGTAACTTAACAATTTTTAATGATAACAGGGTATCTGGACAGAGTAAATAAATATAGGGAATTAAGCAGAATTTTAAACTATCTAGTCTAAGTAAGCAAATAGACTTTCAATGGTACATGGAAGTTAATGTAGATAAAGTGAGGTAATATATGTGATAATGTAAATCAGCAGCCATGTGCACTTGATAAAGTGGCCCTAATTTGAGATGGTGTCTGTTCGTTATAGGATTTGCAATTATAGCGATGCCGCTTCAAATGCTGAGAAAGGAATTCAAAATGTCACGGCATTGACATCAGCCAAGTGTGAAGCCTTAAAATATGGGCATCAGATGGAGGAATAGCTAATCAGAATGAAAACTCCATATTGAATCCGTCAGTCATGGAAATTATCCTGTAACTTCTCAAAACCATAGGCTGATGTTCAACGGTCATGTGGGTAAAAACAATAGACCAGAACACTGGCAAGCAGCCAGGTGAATCCTGCTGGTGACATTGCATATCCTGAACCAGTGAACTCTCAGAAAAGAACTGCAGGAGGAACTCTGATCTAGTTAGCTAATGGTTGGTGGGCCACCAGTCCTATAGCCCAATGTTGTTTTCCAACATTATTAAGTTGGAATAAATAGGTATTGTTATTTGTACCTATACCACCTTTTCCCTAATTTTTCTTTAATGCTCCGTTATAACCTGTAAAGCAGTTTTATCTCATACAAGTTTGATTACTATGTGATATTTCTCATCCTTTAAGCATTTCCAATCTCGTCTTTTGATATCTATCTGATCTGTCTCCCTGCTAAATACTGAAAAAGGTAATAATTTAACACTACTGCCCTGGTTTTATTCAGTCCAACCTTTTGTGGGCCAATTTCCAATTTTTGTATTTTGTTTTGTTTGTAAATAACTTAATTACAGAGTTCCTCTTTGCTTTCCTAATAATTTCCTTCTCTCATCTCATTGCATTCTTTTGTTATTCTTTCCTCTGTTGTCCATGTATTTTACAAGCTGAGTGTGCCTCGTAACCAAAGATTTTCCCATATGTCAGATACTAATTTGTGGTGCCCACATTATTTGCCAATATTATTATCCATTTACTTTACTAGATTCTGCTTTCAGCTCCTCAGAATTGCTTTTTATTTCAGTCTTCATCAATCTAGTTCCTTCTCAAATATTGTCTTGTACACTGTATCATGCTGACAATTGCTTTGATGCTTTCCCACTTTCACTTCTCCATCAATCCAGGCTACCTCCTTTCCCAGTACCTGATCCTATGAAAAGCAGTCTTTATTCCCACCCCAGCTCTTCAAAGATGGTTTCTTTCAATGTAGTTTCAAAGCCAATTTAAACAAATAAATAATCTTCTCATTCTTACACTCTCAGAGTCTTTTAATCTATCTCTTAACTCTGGATGCACCCTCAAAAGGAGCTCTTCACTTTTCCAGCCAATCTTGCTTGTTTTGAAATGAACCTAAACAATAGGATATTTTCCCTTTCAACCTTCCTCTCCAGCCTTTCTTCTGATAGACAGCAGCAACAACATATTGTAGGACTCTAATTTGTGACTGCGGAAAATGCTGTTATTTCCTCTAATTTTAGAGTGCCCCATCATTAATACATTTCTAGTCCACACCTTATAACTTCTCCAACTTCCTATTTGGGCAGCCTTTTGAGGCATAATACCATGTTGTATATTATGTCCATCTATCTTGTCTTTCTCATTGTCTTCATAGGTAATAAGTGCATCATACATGTTGGACTACAGCAATACATGTGGGATTTCCTTCTCAACCTCTTTTGCGTCTTCACCTTCATGAATTCATTTGGGATGTGACTGTGTTCTGGATGAAACTTTCCAGGAATTCTTCCTCCCTTATTTTTCAGAATGTCTCTATTTGCACTCCAGTTCACACACTCCAAGCCAGACTGATTTAAGGCTGAGGCATTTCCTGGATAAAGTAGGAGTTAAGATTCTAAAATGGGGTCAGACTGATTTTACTGGACTGAGAAGTGATTTAGCAGATGTGGATTGGAAGCAGCCACTTGAAGATAAATCAGTCTCGGAGCAATGTTGTATTATTGTTTCTAAAGGGAAGAACAGATAAACAAAGTAATTATAGGCCAATTGGTTTAATTGGTGACCGGCAAATTATTGCTAGGGGAGTGTATAAACCTTCATTTAAAGAGGTACAAATTAATCAGGGATAATCAGCAATGATTTGTTAAGGAAACATAGTATCTGACTAACTTGATTGAATTTTTTGAAGAGGGAAAAAGGAAGGTTGAAGTGGGTAATGTATTTGTTATACAGTAGAATTCCTATAATCTGTTGCCTTTGGGACTTTGATACCAGACTGGCAGACTTTCCAGAGTGTTGGATGTTACTCCTATTAATATGCCAACACGCTTTTAATTCACTTTCTTTTTGGATGTAAAACAATAGTATAATAAAATTTTCGGTGAATCCAGTGAGTTTAAAGGGAATGTGGAAAAAGAGGCCCCCAGTGAGCCTAAAGGCTGTACAGGAAATGGGACCCTGTTTAAAAGAGGTGTGGGAAACAGCACCCAGTATGCCAGATACTGAACCAACAGGATTTCTAAATAATTAGATATCAGTGTTTCAGAGTTTTAATGTTGTTCTGACAACAGCTTCCAAACCCATTACCTCTACCACCATGAAGCATCAGGACACCAAGCACATGGGAACAACACTTCCTGCAGGTTCCCTTGCAAATAAACACACCATCAGTCTTGGGAATAATGACTGTAATGGTCACTAATATGGCGTAAATAGTTTATGCAAGGAGTGACCCTGAGAGGACCAATGGCCTTTACGCATTCCCTGCTGCTCAAGCTTCCTGTAAATTAATTGTGTAGAATTCATGAAGTTTTTTTTATATATACAAATGGTCAAAATAGAAGCAGCTGACAATTCTAACAACACTCCTGATTCTACGAGAGTGAATAGTTAATAGCCATGTATGCATCAAGTAGGAATGGATGAATTATTATTGAGTTTTCAGTTATTTTCCAATATAATATTTGAATGAGAGCTTGTGTAAAATTACAATGCAACACTGATTTTCCTAGTGGGGTAGAAACTAGGGGTAGGGACAAGGCCAGTCTTTTAAATACATAAATTGTTAGTCCTGGTGAGACAAAATAATTAATTTAAAACCAAGTCCCTTAAAATGCACTTGTATTCAGACGGTTACTGGATTATTTTATTAATGTGTAACTCAGAGCTGACAGAAACCAGCCTCACTCTGCCTACCTGCTTTCCTTAGATGAGGTACCACCAGGGAGGTAACCACTCAGCTCCTTACCTAAACCATGTCAAACATTTCATTGGGTCAGCTGAAGCTGATTGACAGCTGGCAGTTCTGCAGGGGACAGCCATGCAAGCTTGGCGAAGTCTGGAAGTTTGAGACAGGCTAGAGGTAACAGCAGCAATGACCATTACTGCCACTAGAATCACATTGGACATTGTGGGGGTGCACTGATGTGCTAAGGAGAGAGGCTGGGTGTACAACTGGCCTTCAGCTGTACACCAGAGATGGCTGGCATGTGAACATTGACCCCACAGTTCTAAATGGGTCACTGTCCCTGTGGTAAAAGGTACCTGTAAGTGTTTGATTTATTTTATTTCAATATTTTAAAATATTTGTTTGCATTTTAAGGTGTTTCTAATTTTATTGATTTATTTTTAATTTACTTAAATCAATTTGAACAGTTTTTAAATGTCTTCACCAGTGACATTTAATAACAGTTCAAAAGACATTGATAGTGGTAACGCCCTGAAAGCTATCAGGAATTTCGTGGCAGAGTTTAGACTCCACTGCTTGGAGCCTGATCTGCCTCATGGGATGCCTTTTGAGTACAGAATGTCAGCTCATCTGCCCACCACATCCAGAAGAGGTGAGCCTGTGTAGCACTGCAGGAGACAAGTTGGAGAGCGGCAGGCCCCAGTGTGATCTAGTCCATCATAACACTACAACTTTACTAAATGGAGGTCATACAGTGGTACTCCTAATAGAGCTGCTGCCTCACAGTTTTCGGGACCCAGGTTCATTTCTGTCCTCTGATGCTTTCTGTGTGGAGTTTGCATGTTCTTCCTCTGACAATGTGGTTTCTTCCACTTGTCAAAGCCATGCAGCTTGTAGGTTAATTGACCACCAAATTGCCCCTAGTGCAGGTGGGTGGTGAAATAGTTGGGAAGGTGGGGAGAAAAGGTAACAGAAAATTAGTGAGGAAATGGGGCTGCTGTATGAGCTGACATAGACGCAATGAGTCTCTGGAATTCTCTACCCCTGAGGGTTGTGGAGACTTGATCATTGAAAATATTTAAAGAGGAGGTGGATACATTTTTGAAAGATCAGGGAATTCAGAGCAATGGGGATCTGACACGAAGAGGAGTTGAAGCCTTGGACAGATCAGCCATGGTTGTTTTGAATGGCAGGGCAGGCTTGAGGGGCCAGTTAGCCCATTCCTGCTCCTATTTTCTTCTGTTCTTACGATGGGTCACATGTCCTCCCATAATGTAAGGAAATATAGAGTATTATGAAGCTGGAAATGCACTGGTATTATTTTGGTGTATTTAAGCTGTCGTTTTGAGTCAAGTAAATCTCAGAAGTACAGCCAAACCATGTTAATTTATTTGATTGTTGTCTCACCTCAAATGATCAACCAAGCTCATTAACACAACAATGATTCAATTCACAGTGAATGCCATTAACTGAATTTGTATGGAACAGTAATGTTTATCAATGTACTGAAAAGAAACTGGCTATGAGACTCTCTGTGGAGAAGCATCTGTCTTCCATTCACAATATGCCAACACGTATTTTGACATTTTGGCTTTGGTTTTTAAATATGAGTGAGCCATTGTTTAATAGGTGGTAACATAATTTTTAGTTCTGTTGTAAATAATTGTCTGTTAATTCAGCTCCGTTATATTGAAGTTTTTCAATACTAAAATGTAAACATGATGCAGCTTGTTCTGCTACCTGACTTATTATTTCTTTTGTTTGACCTTGTCCTTTGTGCCTCCTATTCACTGTTTTTGAGTGAGTAGTAGGTAAAATTATATCGCATACAGTGGGGTTTAACTATTCTGCTCAGCATCATTGCTGCTATACCTAGTTTGCAAAGCAGGCACAGAAAATTCCAAGGTGAAAGGGGTTGGATCTGTTTGCACCTAATAGGTGCAGAGATATCAGTTACATATTCCAGAATCAAGTCAGATTTTTTAGCTTTTGTGTTAATGTTTTTCTTCTATCAGTGGCTGACAACATTTCTAAATGCTGAGATCCTTGAGTATGTGAGCAATAACTTGATCTGGTGAATTTTACTGTTACGTGTTTGGATAACATAGTTGTAAATGCAATTTCAAAACTTATTTTTGTTAGAAACAATGAGGCTAAATATAAAACAGCATTGTTAATCTTGCAGATTGAGCACGTAAATTGCAAATTAGTATCAATATTAGGCTATGAACAGCCAAGTTTATGAACACAACGATGATTCAATTCATAATAAATACCATTGAGGGGGTGTATTTTTATAGGATGAATAAGAATTACATGTGCAGCTAAGAAAATAAGAGTCTAAATGGCATAATGGAGCAGGGGTCAAATTTGCAGATCATTAAAAGTAGCAATCAAGTTAACAAGAATTCAGAACGAGTGCAAAAACCACTGGGATTCATTTGTGGAGGAGCAGAATTGAAATATGGTATGTTGAACCACAGTTAGACCATATTTGTAGTATGGATGTGGAGGAATGAATGAAGCTGTAAGAAAAATGGTTTAGAGGAAGAAGTAGAGAAAAGTTCCACTTGAGCAAGAGTAAAACTGGGGACCATAACTAAGGCAATTGCTAATAAATCTATTGAAGAATTCATGAGAAACTAATTTCTTTGCAGTGGAGAGAGTGGTCATAATCAGAACTTGCTGTGCAATGGTTAAGGCAGTAGGCTAGAATTCAGGGGAGGCTAAATAAATGCATAAGGGAGGAAGGAATAGAAAGTTCTGCAGATAAGGTTAGATGAAGTAGGTTGGGGGGAGGCCTGTGTGAAACATATTCATCAACACAGATCAAAAGCAAAAACAGAAGCAAGAAAAACTGAAACAGTTAGGTTTGATGATGGTTTCTGCTCCAAATTTTATGTATTTTGGGCTCAACACTTGTACATTGGCAGGTGTTAATGTAACGGTCCTGTGAAGTACTCATGATAGTCCAGCCATTCTGTGTACCCATGTTTCAAAGAATTCACCTCATGGACATATCTCTCTTAATCCTTTGCGCGCATACCCTGTCTCTTTTAACGTAAGAAAAACAGGAAGTGTTGGAAACACTGAGCAGGTCAGGCAGCATTGTGGAAAGAGAAACAGTTGACATTTCAGGTTGAAGACCTAGTAATGGATTTCTATTACTATCTTAGACTGCCAGTGCCCTGAGTTTTCTTTTAATTTTCATCTCTTGTAATGTAACTTTGATCCTTCAGCTTAATGAGTAGCATTATCAGGCAATGCTTCAGCAAACTGGGAAAAATTGCTAGAACATAAGAAATAGGAGCAGAAGTAGGCCTTACAATTCTTAGAACTTGCTCTGCCGTTCAATAATGTTAAGCTCATTAGACCTCTTTTCTCAATTCCACCTTACTACCTGATCCCCTTAACCCTTGTTTTTCAGTCTTAAATCTATTTACTGATTTGGCATCCACAGCTCTTTAGAGAATTCCAAAGATTCACATCTATCCATGAGAAAGAAATTCCTCCTCATCTCATCTCATCTCATCTCATCTCATCTCATCTCATCTCATCTCATCTCATCTCATCTCATCTCATCTCATCTCATCTCATCTCATCTCATCTCATCTCATCTCATCTCATCTCATCTCATCTCATCTCATCTCATCTCATCTCATCTCATCTCATCTCATCTCATCTCATCTCATCTCATCTCATCTCATCTCATCTCATCTCATCTCATCTCATCTCATCTCATCTCATCTCATCTCATCTCATCTCATCTCATCTCAGGTGGCTGACCCCTCATCCTGAGACTTTGCACTCTAGTTCTAGAGCTCTCCCACCAAATGATGCATCTGTGCAACGTCAACCTGTCAAATGATATCAGGATCTTTCATATTTCAATGACATTACACTTTATTCCTCGAGTTTAGGCCTATTCTGTCTCATGTTTTCTCAGTGAACAACCTCCACATCCCAGGACCCAATCCAGTGAATATTTTGCTGTGCTCTCTCTTAGACAAATATATTCCTCCTTAAATAAGCAGACCAAAACTGCGTGCAGTACTCCAGTAATGGTCTTGATAAAGCTCTAAACAGGTATAGTAAGATTTCCTTAATATGTATTGGAACTTTATGAATTGTTGTGTAAAGGGTAACTGCAATAAATTCTATTTACATAGAACATAAAATAGTACAGCACAGGAACAGGCCCTTTGGCCCACGACGTTGTGTCGAACTAACTAAACTAGTAGTTAAAAGCGTGCTAAACTAGATCCTTTTGCCTACAGGTCCATATCCCTCCATTCTTTGCAAATTCATGTGCCTATGTAACAGCTTCTTAAACGCCTCTATTGTATTTGCCTCCACTACCACCCCTGCAGCGTATTCCAGGCACCCACCACTCTCTGTGTAAACAAAAAAAAACTTGCCTGGCACATCTCCTTTGAACTTATTCCCTTTCACCTTAAATGCATGCCCTCTAATATTAGACACTTTGACCCTGGGAAAAAGACACCGGCTGTCTACTCTGTCTATGGCTTTCGTAATCTTATAAACTTCTATCAGGTCTCCCTTTGGCCTCTGCTGCTCCAGAGAAAGCAACTCAAGTTTGTCCAATCTCTCCTCATAGCACATGCCCTCTAATCTAGGCAGCATCCTGGTAAAACTCTTCTGTATCCTCTCCAAAGCCTCCACATCCTTCCTATATTGGGGCAACCAGAATTGAATGCAATACTCCAGATGCAGCCTAACCAGAGTTCTATAAAGCTTCCTGACTCTTGAACTCAGTACCTCAACTAATAAAGGCAAGCATGCCATACGTCTTCTTTACCACCCTATCAACTTGTGCAGCCACTTTCGGGGAGCTATGGACTTGGACCCCAAGATCCCTCTGTACATTAACACTGTTAAGGGTCCTGCCGTTAACTGTGTATTGTCCCTTTACATCTGATCTCCCAAAGTGCAGCACCTCACACTTGTCCAGATTAAACTCCATTTGCCATTTCTCCACTCATTTTTGCCACTGATCTATATCCCGCTGTATGCTTTGGCAATCTTCTACACTATCCGCAGCGCCACCAATCTTTGCATCATCTGCAAATTTACTAACCCACCCGTCCACATTTTCATTCAAGTCACTTCTATATATATCACAAACAGCAAAGGTCCCTGTGGAACACCACTAGTCACGGACCGCCAGAATAAGTCCCATTGACTACTACCCTCTGTCTTCAATGGGTAAGCCAATTCAGAGTCCAAATGGCCAAATCACCGTGGATCCCATGCATCTTGATCTTCTGGATGAGCAAACCACGTGGGACCTTGTCAAAAGCCTTACTGAAATCCGTGTAGACAACATCCACAGCTCCACCCTCTTCAATCACCTTCATCACCTCCTCAAAAAACTCAATCAAGTTAGTAAGACAAGACTTACCCCACACAAAGCCATGCTGACTGTCCCTAATTAAACCATGACTCTCCAAATGCTCATAAATCCTATCCTAAAGAATCCTTTCCAATAGCTTCCCTATCATTCACATGAGACTTACTGGTTTATAGTTACCAGGATTATCCCTATTTCCCTTCTTAAACAACAGAACAACATTAGCTCCTTGCCAGTCCTCCAGGACCTTGCCTGTGGCTAGAGAGAACTCGAAGATCTTGGTCAAGGGCCCAGCAATCTCATCTCTTGCCTCTCTCAATAACCTGGGGTATATCTCATCAGGCCCTGAGGACTTATCCACCTTAATGTTCTTCAAGAGAACTAATACAACCTCTTCCTTAATCTCAAAATCCCCAAGCATATTAGCACGCTCCATACTGATCTCGCTATCCTCCACTTCCTTCTCCTTGGTAAATACTGATGCAAAGTACTCATTTAGGACCTCACCCACATCCTTGGCCTCCAAGCCCGGTCCCTCCTTTATACTTGGGTGATCTAACCCTCTCCCTAGTTATCCTCTTGCTCTTAATGTAGGTCTAAAATGCCTTAGGATTCTCTTTAATCCTACTTGCTAAGGACTTTCCATGGCCCCTCTGACTCTCTTAATTCTGGCTCTCTTAATTCCCTTTTCTAGCTTGTTTATAATCCTCAAGGGCCTGTTTGATTTTAGCTTTCTCAGCCTTACATACATGTCCTTTTTCTTCTTGACTAAATTCTCAGAATCCAAGGATCCCTTACATTGCCATCCTTGTCCTTCCTTCTTACTGGAACATACTTGTCCTGTACTCGGTGCAGTTGGTCTTTAAACACCCTCCACAAGTCAGATGTGGACTTGCCCAAAAACAGCTCTTCCTAATTACCTCTCCCTAGTTCCTGCCTAATACTCTCGTAGTTTACCCTGCCCCAATTTAATACTGTCCTGCAAGGTCCATACTTAACCTTATCCATAGCTATCTTAAAACTTATGGTCACTGTCCCCTAAATATCCTCCCACTGAAAGGTCAGTCACCTGGCCAGGCTTCTTTCCCAATACCAGGTCCAGTATGGCCCCTCCTCAAGTTGGACCATTTACATACTGATTTAAGAAACCCTCTTGGGGGCATCTAACAAATTCTGCTCCATCTAAACTTCTTGCACTAAGGAGGCCCTAGTCAATATTAGAGAAGTTGAAATCACCCATGACAGCAACCTGGTTGTTTTTGCACCTTTGCCTAATCTGCCTGCGTATCTGTTCGTCAATGACCCGGTGGCCATCGGGGAGTCTGTAGTATAATCCCATCAGGGTGATTGCACCTTTCTTATTTTTGAGTTTACCTATATAGACTCAGTGGATGAGCCCTCCATTATGTCCTCACTGAGGGTAGCTGTGATGTTATTCCTTATTAATAGTGCAACTTCCCACCTCCAACCGCCCCCCCCCACCCCCATCCCCTTTCTATCTTTTCTAAAATATCGAAACCCTGGAACATTAAGCATCCAGTCCTGTCCCTCTCTCAACCAAATCTCTGTAATGGTCACAACATCATTGTTCCATATACTGATCCATGCTCTAAGTTCATCTCCCTTGCTCTAAATACTCCGAGCATTTAAATAAACCCACTTCAACCCATCCGTCCCATTTTGTCTGTTATCTTGTCCCTGCCCATCCTTCCTTGCAGACTTACTGGTCATGACGTCTACCTTCCTGTCAATCCCTCCACTTCTGACCTGGTGCTCAGGTTCCCATTCCGCTGCCAAACTAGTTTAAACCCTCCCAAGTAGCACCAGCAAACCTCACCGCCAGGATATTGGTTCCCCTCCAGTTAAGGTGCAACCCGTCCCTCTTGTACAGGTTTCCTTAACCCCAGATGAAGTTCCAGTGATCCAAGAGCCTGAAACCCTGCCCCCTGTACCAGTTCCTCAGCTGCACAGTCATCTCTTCTATCTTTCTATTCCTGCCCTGACTAGCACATGGCACTGGGAGTAATCCAGAGATTACTACCTTTGAGGTCTTACTTTTCAGCTTCTTTCCTAATTCCCTATACTCACTGTGCAGGACCTCATCCCCTTTCTACCTATGTTGTTGGTGCCAATGTGCACCAAGACCTCTGGCTGCTCACCCTCCTCCTTGAGAATGTTCTGCAGCCGCTCTGAGACATCCTCTGTTTGTGAATGCATTGTAGGATAAGTAACAGTGAACACTAAACTCTGGCGAAAAACATCCTGATCACCAGCTGGATGGATCAATATTGGTGAAATGCAGCCAGCTTAATGTCATCTCGGTTGGATGCTTACACTACAGCTGTGCCTCTTGCGTTATTTAGAAACCACCTCCAAGTCATGTATTAACAATCACAACACCTCTTGCAGTTCTTTAGGAAGGGACAACTTTTTGAGATTTACAATGTAGTCTGATTGCTCATTGTGTTTTACAATGTTCGGGTTTGTGCAAATAGAAATTTAGCTGGAAAAAGATTTTCCTCTGCTATAGAGTATATGAGATTGTACTGCAACATGTTTATATTTTCAAGCCTGACTGTGAGCATCCTATTTCTCAGAATCAGGTTCATTATCACTGACATATGTCATGAAATATGTTGTTCTGCAACAGCAGTACAGTGCAAAACATAAACATTGCTATGTTACAAAAATAAATAAATAGTGCTAAAGAGGACTAATGAGATAATATTCATGGACCGTTTAGAAATCTAATGGCAGAGGGGAAGAAGCTGTTCCTAAAACGTTGAGTGTGGGTCTTCAGGCTCCTGTATCTCCTCCCTGTTGGTAGTAATATGCAGAGGGCATGTCCCGGATGGCGAGAGTCCTTAATGATGGATGTTACCTTCTTGAGGCACTGCCTCTTGAAGATGTCCTCGGTGGGGAGGGTTGTGCCCGTGATGGAGCTGGCTGAGTCTACAACCCTTTGTAGCCTGTTTCGATCTTGCGCATTGGAGCCTCCATATCAGGCGGTAATGCAACCAGTCAGAATGCTCTCCACCATACATCTGTAAAAATTTGCAAGAGTCTTTGGTGACATACCAAATCTCCTCAAACTCCAAACTTCGTGATTGCATCAATGTGTTGGTCCCAAGATAGATCCTCTGGGATGTTGATGCCCAGAAACTTGAAGCTGCTCATCCTTTCCACCACTGACCCCTCAATGAGGACTGGTGTGTGTTCTTCCCTTCCTGAAGTCCACAATCAATTCCTTGGTCTTGCTGACATTGAGTGTGAGGTTGTTGTTGCGACACCACTCAACCAGCTGATCTGTCTCACTCTTGTACGCCTCCGCATCGCCTTCTGTTTGACAGACTGTTTCTTTAAAGAAAATTATCCAGGCTAAAAACAATAGCATAGTGCATGGTAGCATAGTGGTTAGCATAATGCTTTACAGCGCCAGAGACCCGGGTTCAAATCCGGCCACTGTCTGTAAGGAGTTTGTACGTTCTCCCTGTGTCTGTGTGGGTTTCCTCCGGGTGCTCCGGTTTCCTCCCACATTCCAAAGATGTACAGGTTAGGAAGTTATGGGCATGCTATGTTGGCGCCGGAAGCATGGCGACACTTGCGGACTGCCCCCCAAAATCACTACGCAAAAGATGTATTTCACTGTGTGTTTCAATGTACATGTGACTAATAAAGATCTTATCTATCTTATCTAAAGGGAATTATCTCCTTAGTTATGCTGTGTAGATATGAATTACTGGCAGGAGAAGGCCAGCCCCTTATGCCCACTTTGCCACTCAGTGAGAACATAGCTGAACTGATTGTAACCTCAGTTCCACATTCCCACCTCCTTGTAATCTTTCAGCCCTTACTTTGGCAAGAATCTATCTCCCTCATACTGCATGTTGGCCTTTTTTGCAAAAGAATTTTAAGATAAATGTAGGGATGACTTGCTCCAATTATGCAGGGCCCTGATGAGACAACATCTGCAATATAATGCAGAGCTCTCTCCCCCTATCTCTGTGCTTGAAGTACAGTGTTATAATTAAAAAAACAAATGAGAAAAACCAGCTGGGGATGAAAAGTTAAATGGAGCTTTTTTTATTGATCTAGTTGTCAGTGTATATGTTTTTAACTATTTTAAGTGCATCTGTCTTTCTTTTTTGGTCTTTTTTATTTACTTTAAATAGAATCCAAGTGATTTTGTATATTTGTGAATGTCAAAGTTATTCACAAACATTCAATATAAGCGATAGCTTTGTCAGCTGGTGAGCCTGGTTCTGGCCTCATTCTTTAAACTTTCCCCCTCTCACCTTAAAGCTATGTTCTCTAGTTTCTGACATTTCCACACTGGAGGGGGGGAAGTTCTGACTATGCCACTGATAATTTTATATACTCCTATCAGGTTGCCCCTTAGCTCCAAGTTTATCTAGCCCATAGTCTCTAATCCAGGCAACATTCTGGTGAACCTCACTCTTGACCTCATAATCTACCTCGTCATGGCCTTGCACCTTATTGTCTGCCTGCACAGCACTTTCTCTGTAACTGTAACACTTTATTCTGCATTCTGTTATTGTTTTCCCTTGTACTACCTGAATGCACTGTTGTAATGAAAAGATCTGTATGGATGGCATGCAAAACAAAGTTTTTCACTGTACCTCAGTACATGTGCCAATAATAAACCAATTTACCCTCTCCAAAGCTTCCACATCCTTCATGTAATGTGGTGACCAGAACTGCATGCAATGTTCCAAATGTGGCCTAATCATGTTATACAGCTGCAACATGACTTCCTGACTTTTATACTCAGTACCAAAACCAATAAAGGCAAATATGCTGCACGCTTTCTCTACCACCCTATTTACTTGCGTTGCCACTTTCGGGGAGCTATGGACTTGCACCCAAATATCCATCTGTACATCAGTGCTCTTAAGGATCCTGCCATTTACTGTATATTTCTCTCTTGCATTTGACCTCCCAAAGTGCTATCTGCCATTTCTCTGCCCACATTTCCAAATGGCCTATAACCTGCTGAATCCTTTGACAACCTTCCCCACTATCCACAACTCCAATTTTCGTGTCATCAGCAGTTTTACTGAGCAGCCTACCCATGTGTTCATCCAAATCAAGAGGCCCTAATACTGATTATTGCAGAACATGTCTGGTCATAGACTTCCAGTCAGAATAACACCCCTCCACCACTACCCTTTGTCTTCAACAGACAAGCCAATTTTGAATCCAATTGACTAAGTCTCCATGGATCCCATGTGCCTTAATCTTCTTGATCAGCCCACCATGAGGGACCTTGTCGAAAAATTTACTATAGTCCATGTGTACAACTGACACGGGTCTACCCTCCTCAAAAAACTCAATCAAGTTTGTAACACAAAGCCATGTGGACTATCCCTAATAAGTGTATGCTTTTCTAGATGCAAGTAGATCCTATCCCTAAGAATCGTCTTCAATAATTTCCCTACCATTGATGTAAGGCTCAAAAACAGTATCGAAAGCAGATGAATTTGTCATTCAACTAACTTGTTGCCGTGGAAATTAGCTGTCCACAAATTGATTTGCCAATGTTATAATAATGATTCTGCTTGGAAAAATAATTAATTAGGTATGAATTGCTTTGGAATGTTGCAAGGCTTTAATAATGCTCCAAGTTAAAACAGGTTCAATTTTTCAATGTCATCTAATGATTTGTTAAAGCTTTGCAATATAACTTTGAATTGATACATTTTAGTAATTTTTATTCCAGCGATTTTGTTTTTAATAAGTGAAATCGAAATAAACTTCAATATGCATCCTCCCTTCCCCCCAAAAATATCATTCCCATAATGCTGCTGCGTTAAATCACATTTATTAACTTTCAAGAAAGGTCCCTAACATTGACTGTATTTGCATCTGACAGCACCATTTCTGAGACAGCTGGAGCATACTGTCGATCACAATCTTATCAAATCCTCAACAGACATGAATTAGCTCCAGTCGTTATTCATGAAGAAATCCATGGTTATAGACGGTTGATGGGTTAGCAGAAGAAATATGACTATTTCAAAGATAGAGCCTTGTTTTGAAATATTAAAGATCTTTAAACTCTGTAATTGTACATTAGAGATGAGGGTGGCAGGCATTAACCTGGAGCATTTGAGAAACACAGCATCTCTGGTATTCAGTAGAAAGTGTGTGTACAACATTGTTTCTCGATGAATAAAACATTCCTAGTTCATTCCCTGCAGTGATGGCTCCAGAGAATAAATTAATATCTGTATCAAAGAGAAGCCAATTCAGATTTTAATGAAGAGGAAACCCCTAAATTCCTTCGGGAGGAAGAGAGGAAAAGAGAAAGCTGAACAAAGCATTTGACTCTCAGCTAAAGATAAAAGTCTTTTTTCGGGATTGCAAGGGAGCTACCAGCCTCACCCTTGGTGGTATGATATCCTGAATATATTTTTGTAATAATGTACCTCATGCTTGGAAAAACTTGCAAGTCAAATGGTATTTGGTTCTGTGTTTCGATCTTTATTAATGAACTGGAGAAAACTAATCCAAGGAAATCAATTGAACGAATTTAAGTACAGCACAGAATCAGGCAATTCAGCACAACAAGTCCACACTAGCATTTATGCTCCATTCTAGTCTATTCCCATCTTTCCTCTGTTCTATGTATGTCCTCTGTTGTGTGAGTCTGGGGGAAATGACATTTCGTTCCGCCATGTGTTTTTATAGCATATGGGTGAATGACAATAAAGTATAACTTGACTTGACTTGAACTTGATTAAATCTAGCAGTATAACCCTCTCTTCCCTTCAGACCCCTTAATTGCATCTATACTGTTTGCTTCAACTACCGCTTGTATTAGCAAGTTCCACGTTCTCACTACTTTTTGTGTGAAGTAGTTTCTTCTGAATTCCTTACCAAATTTCTTAGTGACTGTCTTACAGCAATGGCTTCCAGTTATGCTCTTCCTCACAAGTAGAAATATTCTCCTTGAACCCACTCTCAAAATCTTCAGTAATTTTAAACATTTCTTTCAGGGTATCCCCCACTTGCTTTTCCAAAATTTATTCATGTTTTGGGACATGGCCAACTGTGGCAAAGCTGGAATCTACATAGCAACAGGAGCAGACCACTTGGCCTCTTCAACCTGTTCTACCATTCAGTAAGCTCATGGCTGATCTGATTGTATTCTTAATTCTGCCCTCAGTAATCTTCCCCCTAACCCCCTCCCCTCACTACCCACGACCCCATGTTTATCAAGAATGTACTGCCTTAAAAATATTCAAAAACACTGCTTCCATTGTTCTTTGAGGAAGAGAGTTCCAAAGGTTCATGCCAATCTTAGAGAAGAAATTTGGCCTCATCTCCTTCTTCATTTTTAAATGGTGACCCTTGATTCTAGATTCCCTCACAAGTGAAAACATCCTTCCCACATTGAACTTGTCAGGGCCACTTAGGATCTTGTAGGTTTTATTTCAAGTCGCCTTGCTCTCCTAGACTCAATAGATAGAAACCTTGCCTATTCAATCTTTTCTCATAAGTCTATTCAATCTTTTCTGAACTTCTTCCAATGCATTTACATCCTTCCTTAAAAAGGAGACCAATACTGTACCCAGTACTTCAGATGTGGATTCACCAATACCTTGTACAGATGAAGCAGAACCTCCCTATTTACTGTTTAATTCTCCAAACCATAAATGGTAACATTCTGTTAGCTTCCTTAATTATGTGTTGCATATTGGCCTTCTGCACATCCTGCACTCGGGCACCCAGTTCCCTCTGAAGCACAGAGCTCTGCAATCTCTCACCATTTTGATAATATACTTTTTCATTTAACAATTTCACATTTTCCCATATTATACTCCATTTGCCAGATCTTTGTACACTAAGTTAACCCAGCCTCCTGATATCCTTTTCTCAACTTGCTCACCTACCTTCTTTGTGCCATCAGCAAATTTTGCAGCAATCTTTGGTGCTTTCATCCATTTATATAAATTGTTAATCAGTTGGGACCCAGCACTGATCCCCACGGCACACCATCATTACATCTTGCTGACCAGAAATGGACCCATTATGCGTACTCCCTTTTTCCCGTTTGCCAACCAATCTTCTATCCATGTGATTATATTACTGCCTAGGCACATGGGTAGAAGATTGGTTGGCTAACCTCTGATGTGACACCTTATCAAATGTTTTCTGGAAAATCTAAGCAATGTACATCCACACCACATGTTACTTTTCAAAGGACTTCAATAAATTGGCCAGCATGATTTCCCTTTCACAAAACTGTGTTGACTTTGCCTAATTACATTGAATTTTCTAAAGTGCCTGCTACAATATTTTTAGTAATAGCTTCTAACATTTTGATGGATGTGAAGTTAAGTGGCCTGTAGTTTCATATTTGTTTTGTGCCTTTTTGAACCAAGAAGGCACATTTGCTATTTTCCAATTTAACAGAACCTTCCCTGATTCTACGGAGTTTTGGGAAAATTAAAACTAACAGATAAATTTTCTTACTAGCAACTTCTTTTAAGGCACTAGGATGAAGTCTGTCAGATCCTGGGACTTATCAGCCCACAGCTCCAATAACGTGGTCAATATTGTTTCCCTGGTGATTGTAGTTTTCCTGAATTCCTTCTTCCTTTCAATTCCCACTTTACAGCTATTTCTGGGATGTTATGTATCCTTAATAGTGAAGGCTGATGCAATTACCTCTTTAATTCTTCAGCCTATAGGCACTCATTCTATTTAAATATCAATGGAAACTCTTACTCTCTGAGAAAACAACACCATTATACAACACTTTCCACTGAGTTTGAAAACTGAATACAAAACTAATGTCTTTAATCTAAACAAAGGAAACTATGAAGGTACAAGGAGAGAGCTGGCTATAGTTGATTGGGAGGATATGTCGAAAGGTGTAAGATTGCACAAACAATGTTGGCATTTCAAGAAATAATGCATAAGTTGCACAAATATGTATTCTTTTAAGACACAAGGGTAAAGTGACTCAGTTGTGGCTGATGAGAAATGAAAGATAGTTTTAAGTCAAAGGAAGAGGCTTATAAAGTTGCCAGGAAGAGCAGTAGATCTGAGTATGGGGGATTTTAGAATTCAGCAAAGGAGAAACGAGATTGATAAAGAAAGCCAAGATAAAAAGTGAGCGTAGACTAGCAAGACATAAAAGCATAAGAGCTTTTAAAGCTCTGTAAAAAGAAAAAGACTAGTAAGGGAGAGTGTGGGTCCCTAACAGACAGAAATAGTAGAATTTATATTCAGGAATAAAGAGATAACAAAGGAATTAAACATTTACTTTGCATCTGTTTTCATGGAAGAAGATACAAAATCTACAAGATTCATGAGAGAATTAAGGGTCTAGAGCAAAAGAGAAACTGAATAGTCAAATAGTATTACTCATAAATTCACCTAGAGAGGATGGTGAGCTTGAAAGCTGTTACATCCTAAAGCCCCAATAATCTACATCCCAGTAGTTTGAAATAAGTGGCTTTAAACATAGAGCAGGCACCAATTATTACCTTCCCAAGTTCTATAGGCTCTGAAATTGTTTTCCTGGATTACAGGGGAGCAAATGTGGCCCCACTATTTAAGAAAGGAGGAAGAGAGAAAACGGAAGTACCGACATGTTAGCCTAATGTCAGTGGTTGGGAAGATTCTGCAAATGGAAGGATGTTATAACAACACCTTGAAAAATTAATTGATTTAAGCAGAATTGTTATGGATTTATGAAAGAAAAATCAAATGTGAATAATCTGCTAGTGTTCTTTGAGGATGTGACGAGTAGAATAGATAAGATAGAGTCAGTGGATCTGGTATGTTCAGATTTTCAGAAGGCTTTCAATAAGGTCCCACACAAGAGGTTGATCAACAAGGTTAAAGCACATGGGATTGTGGGTAACGTACTGATGTGGATTGATAATTGGTTATCTGACAGGAAACAAAGGATGGGAATAAATGGATCCTCCTCAGGATGGCAGGCTGTGACTGGTGGGTCACCACAGGAATCATGAGTTGGAAAACTTATTGTAATCGTAAGAGGCCTTGGTAAGACAGTACCTGGAGAACTGTGTACAGTTTTGGCCCCCTTACCTCAGAAAGGATGTATGCCATCGAGGGAATGGGGTGTGATGTTAAGTATCTTGGCTGTTGGGGATGCACTTGTCCAGGCATTTGGAGAGTATTCCATCATGCTCGTGACATGTGCCTTTTAGATGGTGAAGGGGGTTTGGAATGTCAGACAATAAGTCATTCACCCAGGAAACCTAGACACTGAACTGTTCTGGTAGCCATGCATTTCTGGTCAGTAGTGGGGTGGGGGACTTGGCGATGTTAATGCCACTGAATGTCAAAAGTGGGTGTTTAGACTCTCTCTTGTTGGTCATTGCCTGGCACTTCTGTGGCACAAGTGCTTACTTGCTGCTTATCAACCCATGCCTGAGTGTTTAGGTTCTTGCTGCATATAGGTTTAGGATGCTTTATTTTTCCTGAAGTCTTGTGAATGGAATTGAGTATTGCACAATTATTAGTGAAATCTCCACTTGTGCCCTTATTGACAAAACAATTGAAGGTAGCTGGGCCAAGGGCATTGTCCTGAGGATGGGACGACTGATCTTCAACAAACAAACCATTTTGCTTTGTGTAAAGTATGACTCCAGTCATTAGATTATCAGTCAAATGCTGCTTCAATATCAGGACAGTCTCTCTCAACCTTCTCTGGAATTCAGCACTTTGGCCCATACTTGAGGTGAGGTCTGGAGCCCAGTGGTCCTGGTGTAACCAAATCAAGTTATTTGGTGATTATGTGCCACATGATAACATTGTTGATGGCACTTTCGTGACTGCAGTGGTAATTGAGAGTTAATTTGCTACATTTGATTTGCTTTGTGTTTTATGGACAGAACATACCTGTGCCATTTTCCACAGTCAGGTAGTTACTAGGATTGAAATTCCTGGAGTGGCATGGATAGAGGTGCTGCTTATTCTGGAATACAAGGCTTCAGGACTTGTCTGAGGCTTTTCTGTATCCTGTGCTTTTTAGCACTGGATGTTGGGCAGACCTTCACTGAGGATGGGAATATTTTTGGAACCTCTTCCTCCCATAAGACAATTAAGCCAACAACCATTCATAATTAGACACTTCAGAGTTTTGATCTGATCTGTTTGCTACAAGTACTCTTTGTTCTGTCAATTGCTTTTTATTTTTTGCTTATAAGAGGACTACATTGTTCATTTTTTCTTGATACATGTACCCCTGTATTTCTGGTAATATCCTTGTAAATCTTTTCTGCACTTTCTCCAGTGTTGATTCCATAACCTTTTGATTTTTTTAAATGTGTTTGTTCAAGGGGTGTGAGCATCACTGGCAATTCAGGTGTTTGTTATTCATCAATAATTACATTTTAACTGAGGAGGCAGTTAGGACAAGAGCCACATATATGTCAGACTGGTGAAGCATGACAGATTTCCGTCTCTGAAGAACCTTAGAGTATTTGCAATATAGTGATCAGAATTGTGTGCAGAGTTCTAAGTGTGTTGTAAGCAAGATTTTATACAGGTTTATGTAATCTTGTTCCTTTTTAATACTGTCCTTCTGGAAATAAATCTGAGTGCTTTGTTTGCCTTGCTGACCTCTACTGCTTTACCTCATCTAGACTCATCTTTCAAATAATAAGATGCCTTTATTCTTTCTAATAAAGTGTGCCACCTTGCATTTATGAATTCATCAATAATTGGTAAACTTTATTTATCAATTATTTGTCTATTCTGCAAATTCATTCTTGATCTCCTGTGATTTGATGCAGCCCTTCTCAGTATTGACTATCCCTCAAAATCCCTCCACCCTTCCCCAATATTTTGGTATCAAAAATTGCATTTTTATTTCCTTAGTCTAAATTGTTAATGTAAGTTGTGAACACCAATGGTCCCAACACTGACTTTTGTGGAACATCACTTATCACCTACTTCCACTATAAATAAGAGAGAACGCTGGAAGAGACCGTGGCAGTATAAAAGGGAATCCAAAAGTATTCCATAGGCATGTGAACAGGAAAAAGGTTGTAAAAGGAGTGGTGATGCAGATCAGAGACCTAAAAGAAATGTACATGTGGAGGCAAAAGGCATGGCTGAGGTACTAAATGATTATTGTACATCAGTTTTCATCAAGTAGGGTCCTCTGTTGTGTGAGACGCCATTGGAGTCTCAGCAAGGGATGATATAATTGAGATTGTGGATGGGCTAAATGTGATGAAGAGGATGGACTAGAAAGGCTCAATGCAGTTAGTGGATAAATCACGCTCCAGATGGGTTGCTGGGGGAAATAAGGGAGGAAATTGCGGAGGTTCTTGACATAATCTTCTAAACATCTACAGATTCAGGGGTGGTGCCTGAGGACTGGAAAATTATAAATGTTATTCTCTTGTTCAAAAATGAGTGTCAGGGTAAACCCAGTAATTTTAGATCAGTCAGTTAACCATGGTGGCAGGAAAAATCTGAGAAACAGTAATTAGGGACTGAATTAACAAGTCACTTGGACAAGTGTCGATTGATCAGAGAAAGCAACCATGGATTAAAGACAATTTGGGACTAATTAACTTATTAGAATATTTTGAGGATGGTAATAGAGATGGTTGATGAGGAAATGCAGTTGATTTGGTAAGAACAACATTAGAAAGTCAGAACAGGAGTATTAGTATTGGTTTATTATTGTCAGTTGTACCAAGGTACAATGAAAAACTTGTCTTGCATACCATTCATACAGATCAATTCATTACACAGTGCATTGAGGTAGTACAGGGTAAAAACAATACCAGAATACAGAGTAAAGTGTCACAGCTACAGGGAAGTGCATTGCAGGTAGACAGTAAGGTGCAAGGTCAAACAAGGTAGATAGTAGGAGTTGGCACTGAACATGATCATTGCTGATCTACTCCAGGCCTCATCTCCTATGTCATTTCTCCATAGCTGTCAATTCCTTGATCTTTCAAACATTCATCTCCTTCCTCCTTAACTATTCCAAAGGGTCTAGCCTCTACGACCCTCTCATAGAGTCATAGAGGCCTACAGCATGGAAACAGGCCCTTCTGCCCAACTTGTCCATGCTGACTGTGTTGCTCAGCAAGCTCATCCCGTCTGCCCCCGTTTGGCCCATAGCCCTCTAAACCTCTCCCATCCATGTACTTATCTAGATGGCTTTCATACGTTGCTAATTTGCCTGCCTCAATCACTATTTCTGGCAGCTCATTCCAAATACACATCACCCTTTGCGTGAAGAATCTGCCCCTGATGTCCCTTTTAAATCTCTTGCCTCCTGATCTTAAACCTATGCCTTCTTGTTTTTAGCAGCCCTCCCTGAGAAAAAGACTTTGAGCTTTCAACCTGTCTATGCCCCTCATGATCTTATATGCCTCCATCAGGTCACCCCTCAGTCTCCTATGTTCCAGGGAATAAAGTCCTAGTCTACGCAACCTCTCCTTGTACTCAAGCCCCCAAGACCAGGCAACAACATCCTGGTAAATCTTTTCTGCGCTCTTTCTAGTTTAATAACATCTTTCCTATAACAGGGTGACCAAAACTATACACGATACTCCAAGTGAGTCCTCACCAATGTCTTGTATAACTGCAAATAACTTCCCAACTCCTATACTCAATAACCCGACTGATGAAGGCCAGCGTACTAAATGCCTTCTTCACTACCCTATCTACCTGAGATGCCACTCACCCTCTGAAGTAGAGAATTACAGAGGTCCACCACCCTCTGCAAGAAGTTGTTCTTAGGCGCTTCAGTTTTAAATTACTGCTTTCTAATCTTGTAATTATGTCTCCTTGTTCAAGGTTCTCCCACTGGTGGAAACATCTCAACATCTGTCCTGTCATGCCCCCTAAGGATCTTATATGTATCAATAAGATTACCTCTCTTCTAAATTCCACAGAACATCGATCAAATTCCTTTAGCTGATGATAAGACAATTCTCTCATTCCCAGGAATTAGCCAAGTGAATCTCTTCTGGACTGTGCAGTAGGCTTTTTGGTATCACATAATACACTTTTCATCAAGCAATGGAAATTGAAAGCAATGGAATAAAATGGGCTGCAGCAGCGTGGATGGAATATTGCTTATGTAACAGTTAACAAAGTAGTAGTGAGAGGAGGATACAGTGGAGTTCCACATGAGTTGGTACTAGGACTTCTTCTCCATGTAAATGCTTTTGACTTTGGTTACAGGGCACAATTTTCAGTTTTGCAGATGGCACAAAACTTGGATGCACAGTGAACTGTGAGGAGGATTATTACAGTCTTTAAGGAGATATAGATAGGCTGGTAGAATGGGCAGATGAAATTTAATGCCGAGAAATGCAAAGTGTTGGTAGGAAGAACGAGAAGAAGCAATATAAACCAGAGGGCACAATTTTAAAAAGGTGTAAGAACAAAACAGAGGGATTTAAGGGCACATATGCATAATTCATTTAAAGAGTTATAGCAGGTTGAAAAAACATACACGCTTAAAAAAATCTTATAGAATGTTATAAACAGAAGTATAGCACAAATGAGCAAGGTAGTGTTAATGAACATCTACAAAGCACTGGTTTGGTCACAATTGGAGCAATGTGACTATTTCTGAGTACCAGATAGCAGGAAGACTACAGAGAGGGTGCAGAAAAGATTTCCCAAAATAATTCTGGGCCTGAGGGACTTTAGGTGTGTGGTTAGATAGAGAAGCTGGGGTTATTCTTCTTGGAACTGAGGTGGTTGCAAGTAAATCTGTTAGAGGTGTTTAAAAATGATGAATGGCCTAGGCAGAGTTAGAAGAGAGAAGCTGCCAGGGGTAGTAGTTGAAGCAGATTAAATTATAGCCTTCAAAGGGGAGCTGGATAAATATCTGAAAGGGAAGAATTGACAGGGTATTGGGAGAAGGCAGGGGAGTGGGATGAGCTGGATTCATCAAGCTGGAATGAACTTGATAGACTGAATGACTTCCTTCCAAACGGTAATCATTCTGTGGTTCTCTGAATAGCTACCATTTAATTCTGTTCTCTGCTTTCTGTTCTGAAGCCATCTAGAAATAGTCTGACTCTGCATTCTCTGATCTTATTCATCAGTATGTTATGTGTTTCCTTTTCAAAGTCCTTTTGAAAATCTGAATGTATATCTACTGCACTACCTTGTCTGCTTTCTCTGTTATCACCACATAACATCCAATGGGGTTTGTCAAGCATGATTTTTCCTTTTGAAAGCCATGCTATTTATTCATTATTATTCTTTTTCACTTCTCAATGTTTTTCCAGTCTCTCCTACAGTAGAATTCTTATTCTTTTCCTGACATCGATTATAAGCTAACTGGTCTATACTTCCCAGGACACATTTTTGTTCCCTCTCGTAGATATAGGTATTATGTTAGCTATCCATCGGTCCTCTGGCATAACACTTTTCGCATAATTTTTTAAATACATGCCTCTGCTAAATCTTTTTCTAAAATATGTCAATGAAATCCATCTGGACCAGGATTTGAGTTTGATAAGGTTATGTAATGTATTCCCTTTTTCTATTTTAAATACATTTCTTTATTCATTTCACTCTCCAATGTCATGTTCACCTATTTTACCTCCCTGTTAAATACTGAAACAAATGTACAGCTTATGAACAGCAATATGTATGGATGGTAATGAGGAGGTGTACAGGAGTGAGATAGGTCAGCTGGTTGAATGATGTCATGACAGCAAATGTCAACAAAACCAAGGAATTGATCGTGGACTTTAGGAAGGGGAAGTCAGATGAATTAGCACCAGTCCTCATTGAAAGGTCTGCAATGGAAAGGTTGGGCAGCTTCAGGTTCCTGGATGCAACCATGAAGAAGGTGCACCAGCGTCTTTACTTTCTTAGCAGTTTAAGGAAATTCAGCATGTCATCGAAGACTCTGACAACTTTCTACAGATGTACATAGGAATGCATCTGACTGGTTGCATCATGGCCTGATATGGGAACTCCAATGCACAGGAACGCAAGAGGCTACAGAGAATGGTGGGCTTGGCCAGTTCCATCATGGGCACAGCTCTCCCCACCATCGAGGACATCTACAAGAGGAAATGTCTCAGGGAGACACCATCCATCATTAAGAACCCCCACCATCCAGGCCATGCCCTCTTCTCATCACTGCATCAGGCAGGAGATACAGGAGCCTGAAGACCCACACCTCAAGGTTCAAAAACAGCCTCTTCCCCATTGCCTAATTCTATCTATAGTCCATATTTCCCTCAACTTGCACTGATGTTGTTATGTTTATTTTTGTTTATTTTGTCATGTAAGTTATGTACAGTGGCATGCAAAAGTTTGGGCACCCCTGGTCAAAATTTCTGTTGCTGTGAATAGCTAAGTGTGGAAAAGATGACCTGATTTTCAAAAGGCATAAAGTTAAAGATGACACATTTCTTTAATATTTTAAGCAAGATTACTTTTTTATTTCCATCTTTTATAGTTTCAAAATAACAAAAAAGGAAAAGGGCCCGAAGCAAAAGTTTGGGCACCCTGCATGGTCAGTACTTAGTAACACCCCCTTTGGCAAGTATCACAGCTTAGCCAGCTAAGAGTCTTTCAATTGTTTGGGGGATTTTCGCCCATTCTTCCTTGCAAAAGGCTTCTAGTTCTGTGAGATTCTTCGGCCTTCTTGCATGTTGAGGTCGATCCACAGATTTTCGATGATGTTTAGGTGGGGGGACTGTGAGGGCCATGGCAAAACCTTCAGCTTGTGCCTCTTGAGGTAGTCAGTCCATTGAGGATTTTGAGGTGTGTTTAGCATCATTATCCTGTTGTAGAAGCCATCCTCTTTTCATCTTCAGCTTTTTTACAGAAATTCTGCGCCCTTTTTTCTCCAAACATACCTTTGCTCATTGCTGCCAAGAAGTTCTATTTTAACTTCACCAGTCCACAGGACTTGTTTCCAAAATGCATCGGGCTTGTTTAGATGTTCCTTTGCAAACTTCTGACGCTGAATTTTGTGGTGAGGACGCAGGAAAGTTTGGAGGAAAAAAGGTGCAGAATTTCATGGAAAAAAAAACACCTCTCCAACTGTTAAGCACGGGGGTGGATCGATCATGCTTTGGGCTTGTGTTGCAGCCAGTGGCACGGGGAACATTTCACTGGTAGAGGGAAGAATGAATTCAATTAAATACCAGCAAATTTTGGAAGCGAACATCACACCGTCTGTAAAAAAAAAGCTGAAGATGAAAAGAGGATGGCTTCTACAACAGGATAACGATGCTAAGCACACCTCAAAATCCACAATGGACTGACTACCTCAAGAGGCACAAGCTGAAGGTCTTGCCATGGCCCTCACAGTCCCCCGACCTAAACATCATCGAAAATCTGTGGATAGACCTCAACAGAGCAGTGCATGCAAGACGGCCGAAGAATCTCACAGAACTAGAAGCCTTTTGCAAGGAAGAATGGGCGAAAATCCCCCAAACAAGAATTGAAAGACTCTTAGCTGGCTACAGGAAGCGTTTACAAGCTGTGATACTTGCCAAAGGGGGTGTTACTAAGTACTGACCATGCAGGGTGCCCAAACTTTTGCTTCGGGCCCTTTTCCTTTTTTGTTATTTTGAAACTGTAAAAGATGGAAATAAAAAAGTAATCTTGCTTAAAATATTAAAGAAATGTGTCATCTTTAACTTTATGCCTTTTCGAAATCAGGTGGTCTTTTACTCGCTTAGCTGTTAACAGTAACAGAAATTTTGACCAGCGGTGCCTAAACCTTTGCATGCCACTGTATAATTTAAGTTTATGTAATTTATGTTTGTCATGCTTGGAATTTACTCTGCTGCTGCTGCTGCTGCAGAAAGCTAATTTTCATGGCATTTATACCCTAGGTATGTATGGCCATGGCAATAAACCTAAACTTGAACTTGAAGTTGAACATAGGGAATAGGCCCGTCAGCCTAACGTATCAAACGTATCAATGCCAACCATCATGTCTATCCATACCCCACTTGCCCAATCCCTCTTGCCTAAATTGAATTCATACCCCTGTATGCCTTCCTCATTCAAACACCTGTCCAGGTGTCTCTTAAATGTTGTTACTGTTCCTGCCTCCACCACCTCACTCCAGATACAAACTACTTTTTGTGTGAAAAACTTGGTCCTCGTAAACCTCCTCCCTCTCACCTTAAACATATGCCCTCCTCTTTTAGACACCCCTACCATGGGAAATATAATGTTTTTGTAATATCCATCTTGTTATGTTTAGAATGTTAATTTAAAATAAGTATTTTTCAGTATAAAGAAATTCATTCCATTTGCTTGCATTGTGACACCTATGTTGTCATCTTACAATTAGGAGGATGATAATGTTTTTGGACATCATTTCCATCCCAAAGCTGTAATGGTGTCATGTGCAATTTGTGTTCTCCTCTGAGACTGATGTTTCTACCAACAATAACATTGATGTCTATTTCTACAACACCTCTGACATAACAAAGGGTTTCCAAAGTTCTGCAGAAGAGCTTCCCTAATTGACCTCATCATGTGAGCTATTGGGGCACAAGACTAAAAGCTTGATCAGGGAATTAGATTTTAAATTATTCGTAAAAGAAATGGTAGTAGTGAATAACATACGAGGAAGCAAATGACTATAGAGGGATCTTAAAGCAAGGATGAGAATTTTAAAGTTGATCCATTGCTCAACTGGGAACCAGTGTAAGTCTGCAGGTCAATGAATGTACCCTGAAATGAGTTGTTCCATTTAAGGTCTGAGGCTAACTATACTCTGCCCAGAAGAGGGCAAACAAAATAATAGTCTCATTTCTTACTCTGAACTATAATTTATTTGTTGGATTCAGGCAAGCTCCCTTCATAAATTACAATGAGATTTGTCTATTGTACTGAATACTTTGAAGCTTAATATTACACCAGAGCCTTTTAGTCTCCCTTCCAGCAGACAATTATTTCAAAAATGCACTTTAATTTTAATAAAATGAAAATTGTGATAATAATTGTAGTGAAAATAATTGGTTAAGAATTGCAAAAAAAATCGGTATGTTGTCATCATGACAGAATAATAGTTATCTGAATCATGCAAGTGTGTAACATAGAGACAAACAGATGGTCAAAAACAAATGACAAGGTTCTAATATAATTTATAAATCATTATAACATTAAGAATAATATCTCTCAGCCTCAAAACATTCTTGTTCCACACAAAGTCCCTAGGTTGTGCATGCTCAATCATAGAATGTCTGTTTCCATGCTTGCAAGTACTCAGATAAGATTCCAGACCTGAATATGTTTTGATTTTTTAATATATAATATGAACTAATTAAACTATTTGAGCTCCCTAAAAAAAAATGGATATAGGTTTGATTCCAGATCTGTCCCAGCTTAGCTGATCACATGAGGTACAACTATTCAGAAACTACAGTTGGCCTCAGCCCTCTGGGCTAAGCATTATAAAATAAGCCCAGTTTTAATTGGTATTTGATGATTCTTGGGAGCAGGAACAGTGAAAATAGTTTCTGGTTTAGCACTCCATAGCTGAACAGTACACTATGCCTCTTGATTGAGCAGGTATGTTGAAAGTTATTGAGAGGTGCAAGGATAATGGTGTTATAGTACATAGCCAGTACATAGATAGTCCTATTAGAGAAGGGGCAGTACTGAATTTAATCTTAGATAATGTAGCTGAGCAAATAATTGAAGTGTAAGCGGAGAGCATTTTGGACCATAACTCGGAAGTTTCTGGGTTGTTGTGGAAAGGGGCAAGGATGGTCCGGAAACTGACATTCTGAATTGGGGAAAGGCTGATGGCTTTGTAGATGACAGCAATAGTTAGTATTGTTGATAATGAAGAGGATAGTCTTGGGCCACAGGATGATATTGATCAGTTAGAAAGATGGGCAGGGCAACAGCAGATGGAATTTTAATTCTAATTAGTGCGGGGTGTTGCATTTTTGGAGGACTAAGAGTAGGATATACACAATGAATGGTTAGGCTCTAGTGGGTATTGAAGAACAGAGGGACCCTGGTGTAGAAGTCCAACATTCCCTGAAGGTGACTGTACAAGGTGGTGAAGAGGCATATGGGATACTTGCATTCGTTGGTCACGGTAGAGAATATAAGAGCAGAGAGGATATGGTACATCTTTGTAAGACGTTGACTAGGTCACAGCTAGAGTTCTGCATATATTTCTGGTTGCCACTCTATAGGAAGAATTGCATTCAAGAGGGTACAGAGGAGATTCACCACGATGTTGCTTGGGATGGAGAGTTTCAGTTATGTGGAGAGACTGGAAAAGCTGGATTTGTTCTCCTTGGAGCAGAGGAAACTAAGGGGGGTCCTGATGTATGTAAACAGAATTATTAGGCACATAGATAGGGTGGATAATAGGAAACTATTGTTCATATAGCAAATGTATCTAAAACTAAAGGACATAGGTTTTGGGTAAAAAGTAAGATGTTTAAATGGGATCTCAGTAAGAATTTTTTTCACCTAGTGGGTGGTTGGAATCTGGATGCACTGCCTGTGGGAGTGGTGGAGGCAGGTACTCTAAGAACGTTTAGAAGTAGGTGGACGAACTGGCGAGGTGTAGAAGGCTACAGACCGAGTGCTGGTAAATGGAATAAGTATAGATGGGGACCTGATGGTCAGCATGGACATAGCGGGCCGAAAGGCCTGTTTCTGTGCTGTTATGATTTGGTTCAGGGTTGCTGGAGTCATATATGCTATTCCAAAATGCATTTCACAAGCTTGACTTTTATTTATAGTTATGAAACCAAGAAGTTAGTGTAGAGTTTTAGTTTTACCCTTTTCCTTTCTTCTTTTCATATTGGATTCTTTAAACATCCAAATAATGTAGTTATCATCATTATATTCATTTTTTTTTATCATATCCAGATTGAGCCTGAGGTGGAGATCCATGGTCCCTGTTCACCTAAGTAACATTATTTTTGAGCAAAAAGTAGCAGCATATTATTTGAATTTGACTTGTCTCATTAATCTTTCCCTTGATACAGGCCTGTATTTAGAATCATGGAGTTGTTAGATTTGAATAAACTGCACTTGGGGCAATTTTGCGGTAGCCATGTTTCAAGAAACAAATGCAATCAAATAAGGAATCTATCAAAACAAAAAAAAAATAAACTGAAATGATGGCCAGAAGTTGTGCTGCAAAAGAGCCCAATAATGTCAAAGATGTCCAGCAAAATACTTAAATAATAAGCCTTGTTCTGAAAATTCTCAGCAAATATTTTTATTCGTGGTATTGGCTTATGAATATGTAAATGTTTGGGATTGGGGAGGAGGCTGCTGGTGCTTTTGAATGCAACGAACGGTGTTGGTGAAACTGATCCCCTTCTCTGCCTTCCCAACCTCTCTCCCAAAAAAACCCACAGTCAATTACATTATCTACGCTGCTTCAACTACAGCATCCGTTGTAGTTCGCTAGAACTTTCGTTTAATACAATCATAAATGATTATCTCTGCCAGATTTGTTCTAATTATATCCAGTGGTTGGTAGTTAACCAGATGGTGTGCAGTGCTGCTCTGATACTCATGGAGGGAGGCAATGTTTCAAGTGATGGACGAGGTGGATGTCGAGTGGGGTGTTTGGTCGTAAATGATGTTGAGGTTTTTATTCGTGCATTGTGGAGGATGTTCCATTGCACTCCTGACCTGCCATTTAGATGGTAGTAAGGCTTTGGGGACTCAGAAGGTGAGTCAATTACCATGAGATACCTAGCCTCTGACCTGCTACTCCAACACAGTGTTTATGTGCCTGGACCAATTAAGTTTCAGGCTATTGGGGACCCACAGGCTGTTGATACTGGACACCTTGATGGTGGTAATGTCAATAAGTCTCACTGGTGGGTGGTCAGATTCTGAAACTGACATCGCACAAATTATTCTCAGCTCCCATTGTATGGAGAAGTGTATAAAATTCAAATTTATATTAGATGCATCCCATTTATGGTATTAGTCTGGTTCTTTTGCCAGTTCCTTAATGTTATATCCTCTCTATCTCACCATCAGCCTTGAAATTAATTTACCTTTAATAATTTTATGAAAATTATTTGAGAGTTTGAATACCTCTATCAACCTCTTGTTTTTTTTATTATTCTTCTGTACTCTAAGAAAGCTTTTCTAATCTTTCCATATAATCAAAGTCCCTCATCCCGCTGGATTGATATTTCAATCCACTACTGCTGGGAATGCTACAAGCTTTTGTGTTTCAGATGCGATAGTAAGCCAAGGTGCCATTTACCTGTGGGAATGGTTTGCATAGACATTAAAAATACAGTGGAATTAACTGAATAAGAACACTTATCCCAGTGGAACTCTTCTGGGGCAAGAGTGCCATCATGAGTGGTTCATGAGGTGTTTATTTTAACATGAGGATGATTGAGGATGGGCAATAAATGCTAATCTAGTCAGTGATGAACCTATAAATGAATGAAGAAAGAATTCCAGTAAGCAATTGTTCCAAAAATCTTATTGTTGCATATATTTGGCCACACAAATTCAAGGTTGACAAGAAAGTTAATGGGAAAGCATCAGACTAAACTTATTAAGCAAACTTTGAATTTCTTTTTGTTTGGCGAGATGTTTATGAACAAAAGGAATGGAATGCATTAATGATTTTGTTGTGCTGCTTTAGCCCCTTGTTTGTAAGTATACACCTTCTGTCAGTTGGTCAAAGAGCTGCATTATTAGACATCAAGGAATAAGTCATCTGCCAAGGCAGGGTTATTGTATGGGAATTGCAGAGAAAATTACCTAAGATGATATGAGGAGAAATATCTTGCAGTGTCTATATATGGAAGCAATAACTAATAGAACAAGAAAAAGGTTGAGAGTTTGTTAAAGGATAATTTAGGAAATAAGTGGTGTAAGGCTTACTGCTGTTACAATGTACATTTGCTGATATCTAAAATGAGAAATCAACATTCTTAAAGTTAAAGTTAAATTATCTGAGGAGAAATACACAGTACACATAATCAATTGTTTTTGTTGCCAAAAATTCTTGCTCTATTTCTTCCTACATTTTGTCCATTGATGTATTGCTTTGAAGTGGAGGACTCTATAAAATCTCACATTGTCCATTAGGTAATTTATAATGGGCATTGCACCTTGACTTACTCTAGGTTTTTCTAACAAAACTTGACAGATAGTTTTGCTTTCCATTTTAAATTGTTTGGGGGAAGGGAAATTTATTCAAATGGAAATTTATTTGAGATTTATCCTTAATGGAAACTGCTTCAGTACCGTGACGACTGGTGGTTAATGTTAAATACTTAAGCCTCAATGCATTCCAAGTACCCTACTCTTAATGACCCAGCAGTATAATCACATCAGCATTGCCCATTTTAAAATGTTCTGTAGAAAGTTATACAGAATTATAGTTAATTTCACTCAATTTATATTTATACATTGTGTCTATATTAAATGTACTAAAGGTTTGTTGACTTGCCAAGTAAAAGGAACAAAATTAGCAGTCATTGCAGAATTTTCCCTGAATTTACTTATTATCATTATTGATAATTCAGGTCTTTGTAAGTTAATTTCAATGTTTCTTTTAGCCAGTGCTCTATAGAACTTCATCAGTTGTCACTCCATTAGAGGGAAAATGTTTCTAGGCTATGGGGCAAGAGCAGTGAAATGGAACTAACTGGATAGCTTTTTCAAAAACCTGGCCCACCATAATAGCGAGCTGCTGTTTTTGTTGTCTAATGATTCTATAAAATTATTAAAAAAAAGAAAACAAATAGAATTTGTTGATCTAACCTTAGTACCTTGAAATAAGACCCACCTAAGCCCACTGGAGATAAGTTAATCACCTTCCAGTATTTTTAATGAAATCATCATCAGTACCCTCTTTGGATATATTCAAAGTGTGAATCAAATGTTCACATTGATTTGGAGGTATTTTGTCTTTGTCTCATTGGTGTCTGTCAAATGTCATTGTGAGAATTTTGTATACTATTCCACTTTCAAACAATCTGCTACACACAGCTACTGTTATTATTTTCCAAATGCAACAGAATGATCTTTAATATGGGTTTCTTTGTTTTCAGCAAGAGTCACTTTGATCAGCAACATTCCAGTTTCCAGAGGGTTTAAACAAGAGGCTGGCTTGTGCAATGCTGCAATCCCAGTTGTATCTAATTTAGTTACAGAAATTGTACATCTGACACGTCCACATTGACTTTTGCACTTTCACCCTGGTTAGGTGATCACTGCGAAGTGGACATTCGGTCTGGCCGCTGTTCTCCAGGTGTGTGTAGAAATGGCGGGTCCTGCATGAATCTCCCAGAGGGTGGATTCAAGTGTAATTGCCCTTCAGGAGGATATGATAAGCCGTACTGTGAAGTGACTGCACGATCCTTTCCACCAAAGTCTTTCGTGATGTTTCATGGCCTGAGACAAAGATTTCACCTGACAATATCTCTGTCGTAAGTATTCTCTGCTTCTTCATGCTTTCCCAGTGAGAGGCTGTTTTGCTGAATTAAAATGCAATAATTGAACCTGCTGGAGGTAGTTTAGGTAAATGCAGTTTCTGAAATTTATTGGTTAGAAAGTCTCTCTATAGGAACAATTTGCTTGGAGAGACCATGGAAGGGATTATTATCATAGGGAAATGATTTTGATCCCGTCATCAAGGAGCATGTCTAATGTGTGATCCTGGGAGACTTTACCTACAAAGTTGGTAATCATGTTCAAAGTTGCCATTTTTTTTACAGCCTTAAATGAAATGATAGTTGAAGGGATCATGAGTTTATTCTCAAGATGAGTAGGGCGCTTCTACCTTGGCTCGTGTTTAAATGCATAGAGAAAGAGAGTACTTAAAATTTGTGACATTATGAGTTGTTATCTGTCAGAGACTTCTAAGGCCATGAATCATTCTTTAATGCAAATGCAGGACTGGCTCTGTAAGCAGTGAACAATGGGACTGTATTTCTTGGAGTTTAGAAGAATGAGGAATGACCTTATTCAAACATATAAGATCCTAAGGGGGCTTGACAGGGTAGATGCTGAGATGTTTTCACTAATGGGAGAGTCCTGAATAAGGGGGCACAACTATAAGATATGGGGCCGATCATTTAAAACTGAGGTACATAGAAATTTCTTCTTGCAGAGGATGGTGACTCTCCGGTATATGCTGCCCCATCGAGTGGTGGAAGCTGAATCATGAGAAGTATTAGAAGTGGAGGTGGATAAATGTTTGATAGATTGAGGAATAGAGGGGTATGGAATAATGGCACAGAAGAGGAATTGAGGCCAACATAGATCAGCCATGATGATATTAAAAGGAGGGGCAGGCTTCAAGGGCCTGATGCATTCTTGTGTGTTCTTTTTACTTTGGTCAGATGCCAAGAGTAAATGGGGATTGGGTTTTGGGTGTTGAATATGAAAAGGGGATGCTTTATTTATAGAGAGACCTGAAATGCTTAGAAATGCTAATCGGAACAGGTGGGGCAATGAAATTTGCTGACAGAATGCTGGGAGGAACCAAATAGATTTTTGAAGACCTTTTGGTGCAGACACATTATAAAAACTTCATAAGAAACAGCAAGTAAATATCCAAATAAAGATGCCAGGGTTCTTTATTTGTGGCAGATGAAGTGAATTTACAATTGAGGAGCATGTGTGCTTGAATAAATTCATCAGTAAGAAGATCAGATGGAGACTTGGAAAAAAAATTACTTCTCCATCCTGAACAGTCAGTAGAAATACCTCCTGTTTCATTGTAGTGGATCCAAAATCTGCTTTAGTAAGTGTTAAGCTTTAATGTGTAATAGTTTATGATGAAAATGTTTTTAATCTAGATGGAATTTGCAGAATAAAATATATTTAACATGATTTTTTAAAAATTAAATCCTACTGCTGCTCTGGGCCTTTTTAATACAATTAGGCTGGGCACATTATTGCATTCCTTTGCCACCCATATGCAACTCAGACTCATTTCACAGGCACTAAGCAGGGCAGTGATTCACATGATGGGCTTTCTGTCCTGCATATGGCTCTCCATTTAGGTCTAAAGTGGGTGGAGAGAGTTTAGTACAAACTCAGTTAATGGTGCTTGGTAACAATGATAATGGATTAAACTTGTATTCAAGTGAAATGAAGTAAAAGATACTATTCATTTTACAGTAATGACATCTCATTATAGTTGCCCACTGTTGCAATTTTATTATGCAAAGGATGCAACAGCAGGGGGTTGTCCTGGTTACCATTCAGATATTTTATTAGTTTCTAGCACAAAGAAATCAAATGGTTTTATGTAACTAAATAAATTAAAGGTCAGGGTTAAATTCTGTCAAAAATACCAAGTCAGCTGCTCTGCAAGTAAAGAAAAAGCTGTTCAATACTTCTAGCTATAAACTTGTTCCATTCCCTATCATTTCAATTTAATACAACTTAATATTTCTCTTTCAAAATACAAGGAGAGGGACAAATTGCATTTACTTAGTGCCTTTCACAACCTCAAGATCCTCCAAAGCATTTTACTGGCAATGACATACCACGTGAAGTGTACTGCTTTTGTAAGGTAGTAAATAATAGTATATGGGGAAACATCTGGTGTGATAAGTTGGACAATGTAATGCCGAGCAATAAGTCTTATTACTAAGAGGTGTACTGACTGTAGCATTTGAAATTGAGTTGAAATTAAAACAGAGCTACTCTTCTGTGAAATGCATTTGGGCATGCTCAGTCTGACTCGAACTGGTTCAAAAATGTTTCTGTTCCTAAATGGCTTTTGCAGTAATTGGCAATTTCATTCTTTCATTACCAGGTAGCTGATGTGGGAAATAGAAAATATCATTTATTCAGTGGGAAGTGCTGTTTTGAAGTTGGGGCTGAGGGGAAACGTTTCTGTTTGAGGATAATCAACAACTCTGGTGCAATTGCATATATTCCAAAAATTGTTTCTTCCAACCTTCTCCCAACAACGGTTTCTGCTCAAACTAATCAGTATAGTGTTGAACAAAAATCTATTGTAAACCAGAACAATCGAACAAATGTTCCAGCATATTTTGTTTTAAATTTGCTTTGAAAAATATGTCTAGATTTAGTGGATTATTAAAGCTGAAATGTATTAATCAATGACCTACATTTTAACTCGGTGTCAATCCAACAATTGTGAAGAAAACAGTAACAATTACAACAATTTTGAAGTTACTAAAAAGACTTCTGAAAAGTAAACAAAACTATTTTCTTGTGAGTAGGGAAAGGCAGTCACTTCTCAAAAGTTAATTCAAGACCTTTGTAATGTTAGTGGCCCCACTCCAATATGGTTCAGCTTAAATTTTGACTCCTTCTCAAAGACTTGCAAATGAATGCAGGGATTGGAAACTCTCAATGTATATCTTTTTCCCCACTGTGAAGGCCTGATCATTTTTTTGGTCGAGGCCCACTTTTTGTGCAGTACAACTATTTCAGAAGATCACAAAAATAAACTTATAAAATTTATTTACAGCACAGTAACAGGCCCTTCCGGCCCAGCGAGTCCACATCACCCATTTAAACCCATGTTAACCTACCCGTACGTCTTTGGAATGTGGGAGGAAACTGGAGCACCCGGAGGAAACCCACTCAGACATGGGGAGAACGTACAAACTCCTTACAGACAACAGTGGGAATTGAACCCCGATTGCTGGTGCTGTAATGGCGTTACTCTAACCACTACACTAACGTGTGGGTGTGAGGGGCATTGAATACAATTGATGTTGATTAACACCAAATTTCTTATTGCTCTGGGAAAACAAGTGGAAACTTCAGTTCTACTCTCGAATCGGAAAGAACAGGGTAAAGTATAAGAGGAATGTTACTGATTTCTCTTGTATGCACCAGTGTGTGAATTAGTTTGTGAAACATCAGTTTTCTGAAAAAAAAGAGCTTTTCAAAGACTTATGAAATACTGGAAAGGGGATGGTAGAGGGTTTTCCTGCTGTCATGCTCCAGTGTCATGATCTTCAATCAACTTTGAAGAAATGATAAAGCAAAAAACTGCAAATGCTAGAAATCTGAAACAAAAACTAAAAATGCCAGAAATACTTAAGAGGGCAGGTCGCAGCTTTGGAAAGAGAAACAGATACTGGAGACTGATTTGTTCAGGAGGTTGCCAGTAGAAGATTCACTCTAGATTATTGCAGATCAGGGAGTAAAATAGTTTTATGATGCCAGGAAATTCCAGGCCATTATTTTCTACTTGGCTTACACCTCCTGATAAACCCAGTTCAAGCCTAATACTGAAGGTGTAAGGAAGAATTGGCCTAGAAATTGGTCAGCTGTTTGAAAGATGCATCTAGTTTCCATGTACTGGTCCATAAATCTGTTGATTATGAGCATGCCACTAGACATTCAGTAGCATAGGAGGCCTAATGCTTACTAAATCACCCTTGCATGGGCAAAGGCCTTTCCTTCCTACACTCCCATGGAAATCAGGTAAGACTGGATCACAAGGGGGTTGATATGGTAGGGTTGAGAAGTAGGTCAACACCATTTAGTAAGTAGAGGGGTCAGAACAAGAGTTAGCATCCAGAGATCAGGATGAGGAGCAGCTTCTGGAGATCAGGAAAGTTTCAATAGTTTTGTTTGGTGGTGGGAGTTGATAGTTGAAGGTTATGATTGGTAATCATGGAGTGGGGAGGGATGAATGAGATAGAGATGGGGTCAAAAGCCAAGGATAATATTGTTAATTGGTTAGGTGTGGCTGTTGTTTGTTTTGGTGAATGGGGAGGATTTCAGTTCAGACAACAGTTAGGTGGTGGATGAGGAAGTGTCTGATCAGATTGGACTGCAGATCAGTGAGTGTGGGGTAGGTGAGGCTTGGTCTCATTAATGGGGCTAACAAGTGAGGTAAGTAAATTACTTAAAGGAGATCTACCTGAGTTGGGTTTCCAGCACCAGCCTTGGACTTAGGAAGGTTCCTTTTAAGTGACACAGAAATAGCCCTCTTGGATTCTGCACAATTGGTTTTGCTCGAGTGACACAAGGAGGATGTGGGGACATGCAAGCACCATTAAAAATCCTGGAAACGTCATCCTGAAGCATACTGCATTTCATTGAGCAGCATTGTATATGTCAAGGGTCCTCTTTGAATTCGTGTGTCAGATTCTTAAATACATTTCGCTTTCCATAAAAAATCGTAATTCACTGGCACTGGTACTGGGGAGGAGAAAGCTCTTCTCTTTGGATGGGCTTCACCTGAACCATTCTGGGACTAGTAACCTAGCAAATCACATAACTTGGGTCATAGATCTTACACTAATTAGTTGGGGGACGGGTTCGAGTGATGGGAAGTTTAATAAATCTAAAATAAATGAGAGAGTATTGGCACAGAATAGCGAAGGGGAGAATGAAAATCAGAGCATGACAGAAGGAGCTGAAGATAGAAGCGTTGGTGTGTGGCAGAAGGTGAAGCTGGAGTTAGTGATCTGAATGCATATAGCATTTTAAACAATTGAATTGACGGCACAAGTAGTGAAAAAATGAGTTTGGTCTAATGGATATTACAGAGACATGATCGCAGGGTGACCAGGGTGTGGGAACTCAATATTCCATGTATCCAGTGTACCAAAAGTGGGGGCAAAAAAGGGAAAGGACGTGGGATAAGATTGTTAATCAAGGAGTTATCATTGGAATATGGAGTGGGGATATAGATGCAGTGGGTAGTGGTGTGGGATCTTTTCAGGTGGTAATAATTAATAGTATGGAAGGATACCATGGGGGAGTATTTTGTGGTGTCTAGGGATTGTTTCTTAGGGCAGTATGCAGAATGTACAATATGTTAAAACAAACAGCAAGAGCTTCTGCAGATATATCAAAAAGACGAGGGTAGCTAGGGGAAGTGTGGGGCTCCTGGAGGGTAAGTCTCGAATTAATAATGGGAAACGTGGAAATGGCAGGTAATCTAAACTAATACTTTGCATCAGCCTTCACGGTGGAGGATACGGTAGATATTTCAAAGACAACAAAGTAAAACTGCAGATGCTGGAATCTGAAACAAAAATAGAAATGCTGGAAGGACTCAGCCAGTCAAGCAGCATCTGTAGATAGAGAAAACGGTTAACATTTCAAGTCAATGGCCTTTCCTCAGCTCCTTTGGGTGTATTTAAAGTGGAGGTGATGTTCTTGAAAGATTGAGGAACTGAGGGGCAATGGGGAACAGGTGCAGAGGTATCAGTCATGATCATATTGAATGGCGAGGCAGGCTTGATGAGTAGAGGCCTATTCCTGCTCTTATTTTTTGTGTTCTTATCTGTAGGCAACTTCTCCAGGCATCTTCATTTTATGATTTTAGTAGCTCAAGAAGAGGGCCAATCACTGCTTTCAAAGGGATAACTAGTCAGGGAGAAAAGTTGCCAGCCTAACCAAGGATATGTATACATCCTAAGAATGAATAATTTAACTAAAGATCTGCAGTACTCAGTTTGTGTCACCTGCTTGTGGCCTATTGAGCAAAGTCTTTCACAGTTTTGAAGAAAATAAGGAAATATGACTAATTAACAGAATGCTTGACAGTAATGTAGATCCTCGTGACATTGTTGCATAGAAGCATATACTTACAATTGGTTGACATAATCTTAGATTATTAAACAAAGCACTTTATGAAAAACATGGCTGGTTCATTGATCCTTCCTGCTTGTAACCATTCAGGCTCCTCAGATGGAGGTATTTGTCATGTTGGTCAAGAGGTGGGCTTTAATCTGGATTTGAAGAACAATCCTCTTCACCGCAATAGCAAGTGAAAAGTATTTTGTCTCCATGTTAAGACATAAGATTGAAAGTAATTCGATGAAACACATGGGGAATCTTCTGTACTCATGGTAAGGAAAAAGAAATCACTAAATTGATTTAAGCATTGTTCCAAGAAATAGGACCTTCTACCAAATTTTATTGATACACAGTAGAAAGCATCCTATCTGGATGCATCACTACTTTGTATGGCAACAGCTCTGCCCGTGACTGCAATAAACTGCAGAGAGTTGTGGACGCAGCCCAGCGCATCACGGAAACCAGCCTCCCCTCCATGGACTCTGTCTATGCTTCTCACTGCCTCGGTAAACCACTCACCCAGGACATTCTTTCTTCTCCCCTCTCCCATTGGCCAGAAGATACAAAAGCCTGAAACCACCAGATTCAAGGACAGCTTCTATCCCACTGTTATAAGACTATTGAACAGTTTCCTAGTGCAATAAGATGGACTCTTGACCTCACAATCTACCTCATTATGATCTTGCACCTTATTATCTACCTGCACTGCACTTACTCTGCAGCCGTTATGCTTTATTCTGCATTCTGTTATTGTTTTACCTTGTACTACCTTAATGCACTATGTAATGATTTGATCTGTATCAACGGTATGCCAGACAAGTTTTTCACTATACCTTGGTACGTCTGACAATAATATTCCAATTCCAATTCCTTCTTTATGGTCATGTAAACTATGTAGCAGCATGACTTGCTCAGCCAAGGATGGGACGTACAAATTAAGAGCTTGGTGAGAGACAGAAGAGACTACAGATGCTGGAATCTGGAGCAATAAACAATCTTCTGGAAGAACTCAGCGGGTCCAGCAGCTTCTTTGGGGGGAAAGGAATTGTTGATGTTTCGGGTCAAAACCTGCATCAGGACTGAGTAGACAGGGTAGGTAGCCAGTATTAAAGAGGAGAAGGGGAGAGGTGACTTGTGTAATTTGAAGCATGAATGAAATCTTTTCTCACGCAATTCCTGTGCCCTTTGGCCATTGACCATTATTTGTGCTCAGCTGAGAGCTTTCGGATTCCCTTTAGTCTTTAGGTCAATGCCTGTCTGCGTATGAAGCTTCTGGACCTGTCAGGATGAGACCATTAGTTCAATGCTGTGATTGTTTGTCAGTAAGAATTAGTTCACAGAGAGTGCTCGGAAGAATGTTAGTGACAGATTACATTCGTGTGCTTTCTGCTCAAGATGTTGAAAAAGAGAGCACAAAAATAGAAATAAATTCCATTATTAAATCTATTGTCTACTTTCAGGTTCGCTACACAGGAAAATAACGGGCTCCTGTTTTACAACGGGCGATTTAATGAAAAACATGATTTTATTGCAGTAGAAATCATTAATGGACAGGTTCAGTTGAAGTACTCAACAGGTTTGTTCTAAAAATATTTATACATTAAACATTCAATCCAATTACATCCGTTCCTAATCTAGAATTAAATTCCCATTATTTATTGAATAGCTTCCAATCAATTCTTTGGGATCTCATGGTATGCTGTATCCATTATATAGAATGTCAGGTTAAACCATTATTGTGGTTCTTGGGTGCTAATTTTTTGGATTTGTAAACCTTAACAGTATGGCATGAGGGTGGGAAGCAGAAAGTGGCAGTCTTGATGAGAATACTTCATTGCATTTTACCGAACTTAAATGTAGCTGAAATATGGCATCTGTTTATTTCAGAATGCATCATTAAAGTCCACTTGCTATGATGTTCTTTTTCCAGGGGAGTCGATGACGGTTGTAACCCCGTATCTTCCTGGTGGAGTCAGTGATGGACAGTGGCACACATTACAGATCCAATACTACAACAAGGTAATAAATTAATAGCAATTACTAATGGGATTTCCTTTATATTGTAACATTTATGCACACAATTTTCTAAGCAGCTAGGCTCCTGACTTGTCAAAACTCTTGTATGAGGACATAAGTAACAGAGACAGGAGGCCCTCCTGTCTGCTCTGCTACTTAATAAGATCATGGCTGATCTTTCACCCAAGTGGTACTTTCCTGTACTAGCCCCATATTTCTTTGCTTCAATATGCAAACAAATTGTTGATCTGATATCCAGTGACTGAGCCTCCAGTTGGATGGAGAGTTTGAAAGATTTGCTACCCTTTGGGTGAGGACATGTCTTCTCATCTTAGTCCTGAATGGGCAACCGCTTATGTTAAGGTTGTGACCCCCAGTTCGAGATAATCCAGCTGGGGGAAAATATTATGTTAAGCTCTGTAAGAACTTTATAAGTTTCAATCAGATCACTTCACATTCTTCTGATCTCAAGGGAGTATAGGGTCAGTCTGCTTCATCTCTCCTCAGAAAACTATTCTCAGAAACCACCTGATAAACCGTTGTTGCACTCTCTGCTGCAGCTAGTGACCAGACACTCTATTCAAAGCCCAATCAAGAGACTGCCAGGCAGACAGAGAAAAAGATTCAAGAATGTGTTCAAGCTTCTCTGAAGAGGTGCGACAACCATAAGACATAGGAGCAGAATAAGGCCATTCAGCCCATCGAGTCTTTCCACCATTTGATCATGGCTGATTTATTATTCTCTCAACTCCATTCTCCTGCCTTCTCGCTGTGACCTTTGACACCCTTACTAATCAAGAACCTATCAACCTCTGCTTTAAATATACCTGATGACTTGGCCTCCACAGCCATCTGTGGCAATGAATTCCACAGTTTCACCGCCCTCTGGCTAAAGAAATTCCTCCTCAACCAACAACCCCACCAACTCCTGGGAATCTCTGGCCCATGACTGCTCGAAGTGAAGAAGGATCACTTAAGACAGTGTTGAGAACCTTGAAACCATGCATTGGGAACACACAGAATCCCTGTGCCAGCAGAGGAAAGAGCACGCCAGCTTATGAACTATCCACCCGCCTGCCCCATCTGACACCCCATTCCGCATCTACGGAAGAATCTGTGATTCCCACATTTGCCTCAGCAGCCACTTCAGCACCCACAAAACTGGAATGGAAGCAAGTCATCCTTGATCCCAGAGGGAGAACATGCAAACTCAATACAGACAACACTGCAGCTAAGAGTGCTAATCGCTACACTAGTGTGTCACCCCATTTTTGCAGCAGAGTACTCTCACCCATATGACCATAAGATATAGGAGCAGATTTAGGCCATTGGGTCCATCGAGTCTGCTCTGCCATTCAATCATGGCTGACTTTTTTTCAACCCCATTCTCCCACCTTCTCCCTGTAACCTTTAACATCCTCATAACCATACCCCCCCCCCCACCCCCAAACCCTTAACACACTCATAATCAGAGGATGGGGTCATTGAACAGAATGATTGAGTACCTCCTTTAAATTCTTGGGTGAATGTATTAATATAAGAAATTATTCCCTTGAGTGTTGTCTTTTTTTCTTCAGGGTGATAACAATTATTAAACAACAGCAAATCAGAAAAGGAGCAAGAAAATACTGAGTTGATAGACTAAAATAAAATGCATTGGAAGTCTACATTAGTTGAGGCAGTACACATGAAAATACACATTAGTGTTTTAGCTGTAACCTTTTGTTACAACAGTTGAAACAGCTGCCTTTTTCTCTCAGATGCTAACCAGTGTTGTCTGTTTTCAGTGAATTATAACATCATGCAGTTTAGAATGCCTCTTTGAAAGAGCAAACTCCATGCTCCAACCCATTGCCTTACAACTTTCTTCTCCAAGACTTTCTCTAAATTCCCCTTCGAAAGAACTGCTTTTGCATGCCTCTTATTCTTTGTCTAAAATTCTTAAATTTGTTATCTCTGATTACTGAACCATCAGCAGTGAGGATTGTTTCTTAACTTAAATCAAAACCCTTCATGATGTTGAATGACTTCTTACATGCCTGGGAAGGGAATCAGTGTCAGCTTCTGTAGTCTGTCCGCATAAATGAAATCTCTTACTTAATGAAATGGTACGATAGATCTGCTCCGCATCCTGTCCAAGATTTGAACATTCTTTGTAAGATGCCGAAAGTTGAGCTCCCTACCATCTGTTGAGTTTCAGTTAATGATTAATAATTCCCTTTTTACTGTTTTTGCTTAGATCTCCACTGGGTATTTATTTTTTAGACTCCACCTCTTCTGGTTTATGATTTGAAGATATTTCACTGTAATGATGCAAATTTGAATAGTTGGAAGAAATGTACATTTATTGCTCTTCTGTAGCCTGTTTTATTATATAATTCTTGATACTGTTGTTGATAACCTCTCAGATGGTCTTTGTTAGGAGATTTATCAAGGGAAGTATGTCAGGAAGTTTGAAGGCACTCCCAAATATAATGTTACCAGCAACACAAATCATACACTGGCCTAATGATTACACCCAGGGGCAATGTTTCCACTTCCTTCCTCGTGTAGGAGGTTTATTAACAAGTAGGTTGCAGCAGCATTACCAAGGTAATGTTTTCAGGCAATGACAGTCCCATCTGGATGCAATCAGCTCATCTTTCTCAAGTACTGAAATTAACTTATAAAGTTCCGTAAGAGAATTTGCAGATGATTAGAGAATCCACTGGATAATTTAACTTCCATAAATCTGAAAATATGGCAAACACGAGTAAGGACCTCTGAATTCGATTTTCTTTCTATGCAGAAGATTGGTAAATAGGAGTGTATGAGAAAAAGAAATAAAAGTGGGGGGATACCTGCAGTTGCCTTTTTTTAAAAAAGCACAGGTAAGTATGAATAGAATAGGATTTGTGGTTCACAGTTACTTTGAAAGTCAGCATTCACACTTATAGAACTTAGAAAAATTCAAATTGAAATTGAATTTCAAGAAAAAAGGAAGAAAATTAGAAAAGACGATAATGATTGTCAGTTTGAAGAAAATGCATTCAAGACAAACAGTACAAAAAAAAAGCAATTCTATAAAAATCTATGTGGCGTAAGTCATTATATGAGGCTAAGAAGTGTTTAGTGAGAGATCCAAAAGTGTTTGGACAATATAGTTATATTTTTATAATACTACTTCTTGCTATGGTGGCTACTTTTATTTGCAATACATTGTTCATGTTATTTGTAATTATCTTGTTTGTGTATCCTTCTTTCAGCCAAAAATTGGGTCATTAGGAGTTGCACAAGGTCCCTCAGAGCAGAAGGTAGCAATTTTAACCATTGATGATTGTGACACCTCAATTGCTGTTCGTTTTGGGGATGAGATCGGTAACTATTCATGTGCCGCAGAAGGCGTACAGTCCAGCTCCAAGAAGTAAGTGTGTAAAAAATGCCAGGAAACATAACTGATATTATGCAAAATCTTTTTGGTGTAAATTATTAATTTGGGTTTGGTGGTTTATGGCATAAACGTGAACTAAAAGTTTTACTTGAAAGATTGGTTAAAACAGGCTGCTTCTATGCTCTGTCCCTTTGGATTTGATTACTTAACTTACTGATACGTTGTGCCGCAATGCTGTACGTCATTCTGTATCGCTCAGTAAATCTGCACTAAGAACAATGGCCAATATCATCAAAGAAAATATAATATTGGTGATCAGGTTCCCACTGTACTATTGACATTGATGAGTTTTCCCCCTCAATGTAGTTCTGATGGTTAATTTAAACCAGATCAGCCATGATGTTGCACACAGTGAATTTGAGGATGTACTATTCCATAGTAGTCCTCCAGAACTCTAGTGCCAACCCCTTATTCCACCTTGGAGTAGAAATCCTTCTTGGCCTCATCCAAAGCTTCAAGACTTGGGTCATTTGGCAGTGATAGCTATAGAGTATTGGCTCCATGTTAGAGTGGGCTGAAGATTCATAGGATAAGGTGAGGCATTGAGACACTGGACTAGTTCATTCTTGATGGTGAAGCTCACTTGCTGATGATGAAGATGGCATTCCTCTTCTGCTTTGTACCACCTTGCTCTGAAAACTTGCTATCTCATGTCCACCATGTCTCCCTCAGTGCAGTGATGTCAACATCGAAGCTTCTCAGTTTTTCCTTCTAGTTATGACGGTGGAGCAGTCTTCAGGCCTGTTGTGGTTGGGATTGTCCATGATGGTTCTGAATCTCCAGGTCCCAAGCTACATTGTGCAGTGGAAGTTGCTTGAGTGTGTTTTCTTTTAACCATCTTCAAGAAAGGAAACATGCCTAACCGTGGTAACTACAGAGGAGTCTCCCTGATGTGTGTCACATGGAAAGTCATTATAGGGTCCTCCTCATTCACTTTCTGCCAGTGGCTGAAGAGCTACTCAACAATTCACATGTGGATTCTGTCTATCTAAGAGTGTTGTGGATATGATATTCACTGTCTAAGGACTCACAAGAAAAATGCAGCAAGCAGCCCTGGCCACCATGCATTGCCTTTTTGACCTCACCAAAGCCTTTGAGTCTATCAACCAGGAGGAACTGTGAAATGCCTCCTCAAATTTGGCTGCCCACAGATTTTTAGTTTCTATCTTGTGCTTGCTTCATGGCAGCAAGCAAGCCATAATATTACCCAATGGGTCTACAACAGAACCAATCTTAGTGAAGACTTCTGTCAAAGAAGGCTGCATCATTGCCTCAGCAGGCTTTTCAATCGTTGTCACATTGTTGCATCTCACATTCAACAAACTTCCTGTGGGAATGGAACTAATCTTCGGAACCAATGGGTAACTGTTTAATCTACTCCAATTGCACTCCAGAACTAATTTTACCCAAACATCAGCAGGATGCCAGTAATGCTTGCTTTTGTGTACGCTCAGCGGCCAAACTCCTGGCCTCATCGACACTTTTGCTGAACCAGGTGAGATGATGGGCCTTACGTCAACATCTGCAAGTCATAGGTACTCTGTCACACTGCCCTCCATCTATAAAGGCTCACCAAGGTGCTCCTGGAAAATGTAGACAACTTCTCATATCTTAGGAGGCACCTTTCAGGAAGACAGACGTTGATGATGAAAGTTTCCACTGCCTTTAATGTGCTGGCACAGTTTTTGGTTGATTGCAAAAAAAATCTGAAGATCAAGTCCTTAGACCTAGCACATAACTCGTGGTCAACCGGCAACAGCAAATAAAATATCTGTTTCATGAATCCATAACTTTAAAATCTCAGGTATTTAAGTATTTAAATTGTGTTCTTCAATTTAATTCCTGCTATAGGTTGTCTGAAATTTATTTGGGTCATGCCATTTTTCTCAGCACAAGGGTACAGCTGGATCTGAGGAAACAATCTTTTCATCACTTCTTCCCAAAAATATTCCAAAGAAGATTTCCAAATCTTTGTGTACATCAAAAAAAAAATCCTGTGCAATCTTCAGATCCCTAGATGAATGAAAGTAAACTGGAAAATTATCTCCTGCCCTTGCCCGTACAGACTCCAAACAGCACATGATATTTACTTGTAGATTGGAACATTGTTTCTCATATAATAGAAAGCTCAGAGATTTTAAAGAGATTCATCTGAAAGAGCTTTTGAATGTTTTTTCTAATCAACAGTTGAAGCCTTCATGATTGGATGTTTAAACAAGGTGTTTAAACAATTTTCAGTGATAGAATTTCCCCTACAAAGAGGAATTGAGAAAATTATCTAGCAGGTCAAAAATCCTAGGCAACAGAATTTTCATTTGCTTGAAGTAGCAGCTGGAAAACAGTAGTTAACCATGGAACAAAGTTTATTAATGTTCGGCTTGTGAAATGTGGTCTCAATCCCTCAATAGTTGATTTCTGTCTAATTTCCTGGAGCAGGAATCAGCATTGGCACACGCGCCCTATCTCCTTCTGGTAGCATCCTTAATGAATAATGTTTAAAAGGAATAATGAATTCAGTGAGACAATTACGAGAACTTACATAAAGACTAGTGTATTTGTGTTTTGTTATGGACTCCAAAGTACAAGGGGCTGTGGTGAGGGAAGATTCTGGATGTCTAGTTGCAATAGCACCATTTATACAAAACAAAGATTAATACTTTTTTTAGAGCTGAGTTCTCCTCAATTGAAATTCATCGTGGACAATAATGCAAAACAAGTGACAACAAATCAGCAGCCTGTTTCATTGTATCAGGTATTCTCTTCCTTTGACTATATCAGGCAGTGTGGACTGCTGGTAGGCTTTGACTCATTTTGTGAAACCTAGCAAACCTATTAAAATGAATTTCACGCTTTATTGATTTTAATTTGTTAACTCAAGGTAAATTTCCATTGGGCTGGGTATTCCTGGACTCCATCTGGGATCTGCCTACACTCATGCAGTCCAGGTGCAGAGGCCTGATCTCATTGATCCTGCACACACTGGAATTGAACAGGAAGGTCTTGGCAGTGACTGGGTCTCAGGTGGCATACTGCTGAGGCCCCCTTTTCCTCAGAAAGTAGGGGCAGAGCTAAGTTTTGTGTAAAAGGCTGTAATTGATCTTAAGCTTTCAGATGTCTCTGATACTTAGAGACATTAAAAAAAATTATTGAAATTGATGTAAATAATTTAAAAATTGATTTATTAGAAAATGAAGTTAAATTAAACATTTAAAAATAATTACAAACATTAAACTGAAGTAATTATATTTCTTAAAAAAAACTTACCATTTGCTTCCTAATCTGCCACTGAAAATTCCCTGGAAAGGTGTCTCTGATCCTGGGTGGGGGCAGTAGATGTCTGATGATCTGAGGGGCAATTCTCCAGTATGATGATGGGGATTTGTGACATGTAGAGTCCAGCAGTGAATCACAGTGACTGATAGGGCACTATCTGTTATTCAGTAAATCTCAGAACTGCTGCGAGTCTGTAGATCCAGGACTTCAATTGGGCTGGCTGAACACTTTGGATATTCTGCCTACAGCCTGGAAACTTCATCCCATATTTTCCATTATAACTTCTAGCTGTATTATAAAAATGTCATTTTTATCAATGTTATAGAGACTAATGCTTCTTACTCAAGATTTCCTATTAGTGCCAAATGAACCATACAGCACAATACAGGCCCTTCAGCCCACCATGTTGTGCCGACCTTTAAACCACGCCTAAGACTATCTAACCCCTTCCTCCCACATATCCCCCTATTTTAAATTCCTCTATATGCTTATCGAACAATCTGTTGAACTTAACCAACGTACCTGCCTCCACCACTACCCCAGGCAGTGCATTCCATGCCCCAACCACTCTCTGAGTGAAAAACTTCCCTCTGATATCTCCCTTGGACTTCCCACCCATTACTTTAAAGCCATGCCCTCTTGTATTGAGCATCGGTGCCCTGGGAAAGAGGCGCTGGCTGTCCACTCTATCTATTCCTCTTAATACTTTGTATACCTCTATCATGTCTCCCCTCATCCTCCTTCTCTTCAAAGAGTAAAGCCCTAGCTTCCTTAGTCTCTCCTCATAATCCATACTCTCCAAACGAGGCAGCATCCTGGTAAATCTCCTCTGCACCCTTTCCAATGCTTCCACATCCTTTCTATAATGAGGCGACCAGAACTGGACGCAGTACTCCAAGTGTGGGCTAACCAGGGTTTTGTAGCGCTGCATCATTACCTCGCGGCTCTTAAACTCGATCCCACGACTTATGAAAGCCAACATCCCATAAGCTTTCTTAACTACCCTATCCACCTGTGAGGCAACTTTCAGTGATCTGTGGATATGAACCCCCAGATCCCTCTGCTCCTCCGCACTACCCAGAATCCTGCCATTAACCTTGTACTCCGCCTTGGAATTTGTCCTTCTAAAGTGTACCACCTCACACTTCTCCGGATTGAACTCCATCTGCCACTTCTCAGCCCAGTTCTGCATCCTATCAATATCCCTCTGCAATCTTTGACAGTCTTCCACACTATCCACAACGCCACCAACCGTTGTGTCATCTGCAAACTTGCTAACCCACCCTTCTACCCCTTCATCCAAGTCATTAATAAATATCACGAAAATTAGAGGTCCCAGAACCAATCCCTGTGGGACACTGCTAGTCACAGCCCTCCAATCCGAATGCACTCCCTCCACCACAACCCTCTGCTTTCTACAGGCAAGCCAATTCTGAATCCACACGGCCAAGCCTCCCAGGATCCCATGCCCTCTGACCTTCTGAAGAATGAAGGCATAGATATGTGATTGGAACCTTGTTCAGGAAGAACTGGATTGCATCACCCCAACTTATTTTACATTACGGACTATTTTATTCAGCAGATGGATATGACTCTCATCCCATCAGTCTGGGCTTGATTTAAGTCCAAAAGCTCAGGTGGGAAAAGCAAGTACCTAACTCACTGTAACTACCAGTCCCCTGTTTATCATTTACTTTGAATATGTTTTAGTATATTGCTGCCTTTGAGAATTCTGGATATTAAAAGAAACTAACTTCATTGGTCAATGAACCAATAGTGCGCAGAAGATGAATTTAAACATTAGGGAACAGTGGCACAATGGTTATGTTCAGAGGCATAGACCAATGATCCAGAAATGTGAGCTTAAATCTCACTGGCAGCTGCGAAATTTAAATATGGTTAATCTGGATTTTAAAAAAATACTAGTCTTTGACTAAATTGTAGGAACCTATCTGCTTCTCTCAGGACCCTTACCTGGCCCGGGCAAAAGTGCAGTTGTATACTCACAGCATTGTAGTTGACTCTTAACTGCCCTCTGACACCACTAGCAACCAACCTGTTGCATTATAGCTGCCATGTTAAAACAAGAAAATGGTAAAACCAGACAGTTTTATCCACTCTTAGTGTTCAGTGATATCATTATCGATGAGTTCCCCCACCGATCACAGAAATGGAACTGACCCAACTAGATAAATACTGTGACTACAGGACTAAGTGGTATATTTCCTGATAGTATACTATCTACTTCCCTGGCTGAGTATACCTTCAACACTCAAAGGCTTCACAATATCCAAGCCTGATTCATTGACACTCCATTCATCACTCTAAACATTCATTCACACCACTGTCAGCTGCATTCCATATCATCCACAAAATGCACTGCAACCTTTCACCTTGGCTACTTCAAGAACACATCTGTAACCCCTGACCTGTACCACCAAGAACGATAAGGGCAGCAAGCACATGAGAGCACCACAGTTTGCAGATTCCCTTCCAGTTTGCACTAACCCTGATTTGGAGGTATATTGCCGTTCCTTCAGTGTCACTGGGTTTAAATTCTGAATTCTTGACCCCAGAACATCGTTGGACTACATTGACCACAGGTACTGCAGTGGTTCAGAAAGGATACTCGCAACATGTTCTCAAAAGCATTTAGGAATGGACAATAAATGCTGGCCAAGCTACCCACGCATACAACCCAAAAAATGAATGTTAAAATTAATATACTCACACAAAATAATTTAAGAAGATCTTGAATCAATAATGGCCCAGAATAATTCTCTTGCTGTCAAATCCAGTTTTTCTGTCAATGTTAGTTTCCTTTGAAGTACTTCAAACAGAAGTATCCTAAAGAGACGTGGTGCTGTTCTTTATATTGCTTTATAAAAAAAAACCCTGTCATAAAATTTACTTGTAAAACTCTAGAATTTACTACTCCTGGAATAGATCAGTCTTCTTGCAACAACTTTTGATGATATACAAAGTATGTGCTGATTGTTCCATGTCATGATGCCTGGGATTGTTTTAAACATGACATTGCCTTTCATTGTTCAGCGTTTCACTGGAATTTATTCCCTAGTAAGTCAAGATTGGTGAGTGCATTGAATTCACTTGAACTGTTATTTGTGAGCTTACTGAAATCTCTCAACTTCATTGCTGTATTGTAAATTGATCTGTGTACATAAATGTAAGTTATTCCTCAGCAATCCTATAACTTATATTTACTGTTGTATCAATAGGTCACTGGATCTTACAGGTCCTTTGCTTCTTGGGGGTGTTCCAAACCTACCAGAGAATTTCCCAGTCATTAGCAGGGAGTTTGTGGGCTGTATGAAAGAACTTCACATTGATAATAAGCGTATTGATATGGCAGCCTACATTGCCAACAATGGCACTTTTCCAGGTATGGGGATTATGTACTTCTAATTCTCTTATGTATGTATAGGCTCATTCCCTTCTGTTCTCTTTTTCTGTTGCTGTCTCCATGTTCTCACTCTCTTGTTTAACATTGCATTTTGAGTCACAAGATAGCCATGTTCCTGGATGATTGATATCCATCGTACTGAAATTTTAAACAACTTTTATATATTTATCCATTTTATCAGGAATGTGACGATGTAGAACCGTGGTTGAAAATGTTTTTAAGCGTAGTGCAGCAGCTAAACAAAGGAGTCATTGCTTATAAATCAGTCCTCTCTATGTTGCCATTTAACTTCTCTTAAGTGTGCAGTAGAATAGCAGGTTCCTGAAAGAAATGAGCCATCAGTTAAAATTTTTCCTTTTAGGACCTATATTAGAGATGAGAACTTGTGCAGTAATTTTTTAAAATATAGATTTCAACCATTCCCCCATCCCAAGAATGAATTTTACCCATCTGTAATCTCTGTTACACAAATTAGAAGCAGGAGTAGGCTGTTACTTGAGCCTGGTCCACCATTTAATAAGATCATGGTTCATCTGATTATAACCTCAACTCCACATTCCTGTCTTCCTGCAGTAACCTTTCAAACCCCTGTTTATCAAGAAAAAAATCACTCTCTGCCTTAAGAACTCTGCTTCCACTGCCCTTTGAGGAAGAGAATGTCAAAGACTCCCTGTAGAGATTGCTCAGGATCTTGCAATCAATTCACCTCTCACTCTTCTAAATTCTAGTGGATACAAGCCTAGCCTGTCCAACCTTTCTTCATATGATATTCTTCCCATTCTAGGTCTAGTAAATCTTTTCTGAATGGCTTCCAACTTATTAACCTCCTTCCTTAACTAAAGAGACCAGAAATGTACACAGTACTCCAGATTTGGTCTCACCAATGCCCTGTAGAAATGAAGCATAACCTTCCTACTTTAGTTTTCAGTTCTACCAATAAATGAAAATATCCTGTCAGTTTTCGTGATTTTTCCTGAAGCTGCATTCTAGCCTTTTGCGAATCATGCTCCAAGACACCCAGATCCATCTGCATCTCAGAGCTTTGCAATCTTTCACCATCAAGAGAATATACTTCATTTTCACTGTAAAAATGCATAATTTCACATTTTCTCTCATTATACTCCATATGTCAGCTCTTTGTCCACTCACTTAACCTGTGTGCATCCCTTTGTAGCCTTCACCATTTGCTCTCCTGCCTATCTATATGCCATCAGCAAGTTTGTCAAGTAATTATATTCCTATATGCATAGTATGATGGATATAAAACACTGGAATCAGTATCAATTTATTTTTAAAAACTTGTACTTAATGATCTTAAGACTGTACAGTCTATGGTATTGGTTTATTATTGTCACATGTACCGAGGTACAGTGAAAAACTTGTCTTGCATACCAATCGTACAGGTCAATTCATTACACAGTGTAGTTACATTGAGTTAGTATAGAGTGCATTGAGGTAGTACAGGTAAAAACAATAACAGTACAGAGTAAAGTGTCACAGGTACAGAGAAAGTGCAGTGCAGGTAGACAATAAGGTGCAAGGTCACAAGGTAGATTGTGAGGTCAGAGTCCATCTCTTCGAATAAGGGAATAATAGTCTTATCACAGTGGGATAGAAGCTGTCCTTAAGCCTGGAGGTATGTGCCCTCAGGCTCCAGTATCTTCTACCTGATGGAAGAGGAGAGAAGAGAGAATGACCCGGGTGAGTGGGGTCTTTGATTATGCTGCTGCTTCACCAAGGCAGCGAGAGGTAAAGACAGAGTCCAAGGAGGGGAGGCTGGTTTCCATGACGCACTGGGCTGTGTCCACAACTCTCTGCAGTTTCTTGCAGTCCTGCGCAGAGCAGTTGCCATACCAAGCCATGATACATCCAGATAGGATGCTTTCTATGGTGCATCGATAAACGTTGGTGAGTGTCATGCAGTACATTTTAAGTTTAATCTAGGAATTCTGTAGCCAATTGTACAGAGCAAGCTCCAGCAAACAGCAGTGTTTTAAAGGCCATCTAAGTTGCTTCAGTGAGGGAAATGTATTGACCACAATACTGGAGATAACCCCTGACTCGCTACTAAATTATTGACATGAAACTTTAACATTCATCTTAGAAAGTCAACCTAGCTTCATTCAACAGGTATTATCACTGACAGTGCAGCACTCCCTCAGCACCCGAACTGAAGTGTCAACCCAACTTTTCTGCTGTATTCCAAGAGTGAGGTCTGAGCCTAAAACAAACTGCACAGTGGCTGAAAATGTAATACAGTGCTAGAAATTATTCTATGCAATTTGTTAAAATAGGATCAAAGAACAAAAATTTATATCAGATAATGAATAAATAATCCAAAAGCAAAGTGCTGTAGCTGCTGGAAATCTGAAATATAACCAGACATGCTTGAAATACTCAGCAGGTCTTTTTTTCCATCAACAAATTCCTGGAATTCACTATTAATCAGAAACTTTATTTGACTTAACTTAATTGTACTAGCCCACGTAATTCTTTAGGAACAAGAGCAAGTTAGAAGCTGGATATTATGCAGCATGTGACTTACAATGCTTTCTGATTTTCTAAATTCCTCGTGTAATGCACCATGCGGTTCCGTTTCTCTCACTGACAACACAGATCTGTTTTGGCATGCTGTCAAATTGTTCCCAGTTATTTCTGTAGTTTAGTGTCACATTTTAAACTATGGGTTTCTGGTGCGTCCTTCAGGTTGCAATAAGAAACAGCCGTTCTGCAATTCAAATCCATGCAAGAATGGAGGCACGTGTGTTGTTATCTGGGAGACCTTCCTTTGCGAGTGCCCTCTGGGATTTGGAAGCAAAGACTGTGGGCAAGGTAAACTGTGGGCAAGAGATTACAGCATTGTGTGGGCAAGGAAGAAACAATAAGCCAATTAGTGCTTGAATTTTCTTGTGTATTTTTAATTACAGTTGTAGTAGCCAATCAAGTGGAACAGTGGGTTCCAGTATTTCAAGCCAATAACATGTTGTAAACCATCATTTACATACATCCCTGCTGTTCATTGGGGCATTAATGCATAAAGGGATAGAAATGTATGATGCAGTTTTTCAAAACCAGAGTTCTCTACAGTATGATTGTTCCATAATTCTTGGGTGCCAGTTAGGTTACCATTGACTTTAACATTAGATTAACTTGCTTTAGTGATTAGTATTTATTTGTGTATTTTAATATTGCTGCACCTAAAATATTTATTTCCTTTCTGTTGTTAGACCTAAGTTTCAGCATGTTTTTATTCAGTAGGCTCAATTATAAATGAATGGCTGGTTGTTTTCAATGAATTATGGAGTCCTTTTCACAAATCTCATGATATCCAAGTCACTAATGTACCTCGTTGCCAAAAAGGGTGATTGTACTCTGCAGTGCCAGTTGAATCACTTTTACTTTCCTGTCTATTTCTCTGTAGTGATGCACCATCCCTACCATTTCCTTGGAAATAGCTTGCTATCCTGGGATTTTAAGAATGAGGTGAAGATTTCTATTCCATGGTTCCTTGGACTTATGTTTCGAACACGTCACACTGAAGCAATGCTGATACAGGCTCACGCTGGACAGTACACCACCATTGTCTGCCAGGTATATATGCTTATACCATTCATTCAGGAGCCCATACATTTACAGCCAGCTTTGGAGGGATTTCTTGCAATACTAATGACTCCTTGGATGTAGAGGCTAGTTTACAAAATCCCATGTTAACTAGATAGATCTGTCAACATCCATGTTCATTGACATATCCAAGAAGCCAACTACAATATCATTTGTCATACTCAATCCACATGTATACATATATAAATAACCATAAAAGTTAATTGTGGTCATTGTAAATGGGGGTTCCAGCTGCACTTCATGAGAGTATCCTTCAGTCAGTTTACCAGTGTTAAAAGTTTGCATTGAAGACTATAAGTCATTGAAATATTCCATGTTATTTATTGTCTTCTCAGGAATGGGGTATGGAAAAATAGAAGCAAATTAAATAAAGAGCATGGTAAATCAGAAGGCATGCGCTTTATGCCTTTAAATGTGTACTTCCTCTTAACAGAGTGTAAGATGATGTTTAGCTGGAATCAACTGCAAGAACATATCATTCATTCAGGAAATAGCTGCTGTAATAGGATGCTGATAGAATTTGGATCTTGAAAGGATGAGTTAATTCAGCTGGACTAAATCAATCATGCAATATTTTTCAGTTTGTATAACGAGCAAAAACTTGTGAAGTTACCTTTACTATATCAATCAAAATGTACTTTTTTTCTCCATTTGCTTTTCAAATATGGTCTGAATAATAATTTATTTGTTTGAAGAGAATGAGTGCTTCCTTCAGATTTCCTCCATGTTTCCCAGAGGGAATGGAAAGTGCTGGTTCAGCATATTTTAACCAACTGCAAAATAATGAAGCAATAACATATTTGTAATGAAACCTGGTATTTCAAGAGACAACCTTGTTTATGGTGCTAGGCATGTTAATAAGTTGTTGCCTCCTCTCAACATTATTGCAAATTGCACCTGTGATCAGTAGCACAATTTGAACAGTTTTGTGCACTTCAGCATTGTTGATTCATTGTAACTCTTCACTCCAGTTGTCACAGTGGGACCCTTTTTATCCCCCACATCACCAGTTCTGAGGAGGATGTGATCAGCAAATTGGGCACCTTGACCTTTGCTAGAAAATACATGCCACATGCTAATACATGGCAGGCCATTCTATGATGACCTCTGTTGGAACATATTGTCCCATTGCCTGTTGCATGTGTCAACCTTAGGGCCCCGAGGTATCAATGCAATAAATAGAGAAGCAATTTCAAAGCTGACAGCTTCATTATGAACATTTTGTAACAAAAAAATGCTTCACTCTTTATTGTGTTGATATCTCAGAGCCCCAGGGTAAGAAAAGGCACAAAGAATTCAGTAGCATATTGAGTAAAAGCAAACAAAGGACCTTTAGCCACACCCAAAGCAGTTGTTTGAACCTGTATTTCCACATGCTTCAGGAACTACTGCAAGAAAAGTATATCAAGAGCAAAAGGGTATCTCGGGAGAGAATAGGTTTCCTTAAGTATCAGTGTGGTTGTCTATGAGAAATTGTTCTGGGCAGAATCATTTTGGACATTGTTAATGTACCATGTTTGGTCAATTCCATCTGAGAGCAGTGATTCAATTATCACTTATCTAAAAACTTACTGCTCTGCAGAGGATGATCCCATGAAAAAAAACAGTATAACTTTTGATGACATCACCAGATCATTGATGTCCTTTTGCAATAGCCAGAAGACAGAGCTCTTTATTACCTGCTAATGTTTGTATCACTTGCTAATGCTTGAAGTCCCTGATGAAGTTGTATATTGAGCACAGCACCTAACGCGGGGGGAAGTTAATTTGACAAAACAGAACGCTCCAGGATGTTGAGGGTGACAGCTGCTGTTTGTGTTTGATATCAATGGGTTAATTCCATCTCAGGACAGTGAAATTGAGAACTTTGCGGTCTGAAAGCACGTGGTTACAGTGTAGAAAATGCTTTCGAGTGTACCAGATCAATTTGTGTTGCCTCTTGGTGTGAGCATCTCTTCATTTTTATTCATTTTTTTAATGGATCCACATATCTGTTGTGGTATAAATAAATATTTCTCCATCCTCTTGACACATTGCTCCTTCAGTGAATTCTCTTGCATAGATTTAATTTAAAAATTCAAATGCATTTGTATTCTTAATTGATTCACATTTAGTGTACTTGTACGGTAACACCACTATCCCTAAACTCCAGTGATATAAAACTAATCATTAACTGTAAGTGGTGTTATTTTTGGGCGGTATAGTAGGTCAAATTCTATTTGATACTCAACATGTAATAATGATGCATGTTACACAGAAGAAGAAGCATAGTGCGTTTGTAACTGCTGCTCCAACAGCCCCAACAACCCATTTTGTTTTACCCTATCAGAGATGGTCAGTTTGTTCTATCCATCCTTCCCTCACCTTCTCTGCTTCTAAAAACTGATTTATTTCTTCTCTCTTTCCCAATTCTGATGAAGGGTCGCGGACCCAAAATATCAACTGTTCCTCTTTCCACATATTCTGCCTGACCTTCTGAGTGTTTCCAACATTTTCTGCTCACTTAAGTAATAACTAACCCCTTTTGGAAGCAGAGGTATCGCTGCTTTGAATCAGAATCAGATTTATTATCACTGACATATGTCATGAAATTTGTTGTTTTGCGGCAGCAGTACAGTGCAAGACATGAAGACATAAGAATTACTATAAGTTACAAAAATAAATAAATAGAGCAAAGGAGGAATAACGAAGAAGTGTTCATGAGTTCATGGACAATTCAGGAATCTGATGGCGCAGGGGAAGAAACTGTTCCTGAAACACAGAGTGTGGGTCTTCAGGCTCCTGTACCTCCTCCCCGATGATAGTAACGAGAAGATGGCATGTCCCGGGTGGTGAGGGTCCTTAATAATGGATGCGGTCTTCTTAAGGGGCCACCTCTTGAAGATATCCTCGATGGCGGGGAGGGTTGTGCCCATGATAGAGCTGGCTGAGTCTACAACCCCCTGCAGCCTCTTTCAATCCTGCACATTGGAGCCTCCATACCAGGCAGCGATGCAACCAGTCAGAATGCTCTCCACCATACATCTGTAGAAAATTGCAAGAGTCTTTGGTGACATACCAAATCTCCTCAAACTCCCAATGAAGTAGGGCCGCTGGCATGCCTTCTTCGGGATTGCATCAATGTGTTGGGCCCAAGATAGATCCTCTGAGATGTTGACACCCAGTAACTTGAAGCTGCTCACCCTTTCCACTGCTGACCCCTCAATGAAGACTGATGTGTACACTCCCGACTTCCCCTTCCTGAAGTCCACAATCAATTCCTTGGTCTTGCTGACACTGAGTGCAAGGTTGTTGTTGTGACACCACTCAACCAGCTGATCTGTCTCACTCCTGTATGCCTCTGCATCGCCACCTGAGATTCTGCCAACAACAGTGGTGTCATCAGCGAATTTATGAGATGCCGTTTGAACTGTGCTTAGCCACACAGTCATGAGTGTAGAGAGAGTAAAGCAGTGGGCTAAGCACACATCCTTGAGGTACGCCTCTGATGATTGTCAGCAAGGAGAAGATGTTACTTTCCAATCCGCATTGACTGGGGGTACAAGTACATAGTTCCCTGAAAGTGGTGACACGGGTAGACGAGGTGTTGAAGAAGGCTTGTTTTCATCAGATGGGGCATTGAGTACAAGAGTTAGGACGTCATGTCATAGATGTACATGATGTTGGTGAGACTGCACCTTGAATATTGTGTGCGGTTCTTGTCGTCACGCTATAGGAAAGATGTGATTAAGCTGGAGAGGGTGCAGAAAAGATTCACAAGTATGTTGCCAGGATTAGATGGCTTGAGTTATAAGGAGTGACTGGATAGGCTGGGACTGTTTTCCCTGGAGCAAAGGAGGCTGAGGGGTGACCTAATAGAGGTTTATAAGATATCTTTATTAGTCACATATACATCAAAACACACAGTGAAATGCACCTTTTGCGTAGAGTATTCTGGGGGCAGCCTGCAAATGTCGCCATGCTTCCAGCACCAACATAGCATGCTCACAACCTTCCAACCCATACGTCTTTGGAATGTGAGAGGAAACCGGACCACCCGGAGGAAATCATGAGTGGCATAGATAAAATGGATTGTCACAGTCTAGGGTAGGGAAGTCTAAAACCAGAGGGCATAGGTTTAAAGTGAGAGGGGAAAAATTTTAAGGCAACTTGAAAGGCAAGTTTTTCCACACAGAGGATCGTGGGGAGATGGAACAAGCTGCCAGAAGAAGTGGTAGAGGCAATTACAATTGCAACATATAAAACAGCTTTGGACTGGTATATGGATAGGAAAGATTTCGTGGAATATGGGCCAAATGCAGGCAAATGGGAAGGCACAGAAAGGCACCTTGGTTGCCATAGACAAGTTGGGTCAAAGGGCCTGTTTCCATGCTGTATTACACTATGACTCTTTGGCTGTACAATTGTGTTTACTACAAACCATGTGGCTGTTACTTATCGAGCTACATGTTACAGTAAAAGATCTGTGGTAGTTGTATAACAACACTCCTACCCAATATGAGTATCTTGACAATATAGCATAACAGTATCAGAGAGCAGAATTTTGGCAGGACAGTTGAACTTCGTCAATTTGTGCTGCAGTCTATGTGCTATCTACAAATGGCTATATTTGTGCTCTCTGCCAATGTTCTTAACTCCTCTTTACAGCAAATGTGTATTCCCATTGGCAGATCTGCATCTCTGTCAAGTTGGAACATGAAACTTTATTCATGACACAAATGGGATGATTTTTTTGAACCTAGAAAGCTGATTTTACACAGTGTCTTTAATATCAAAACAAATATTCATCTTCATAGTCAGATATTCAACCTCACTAATTTCACAACAATGAAGAGTAATTATAGTAAATGGCTTCATATTTAAAGGCGGAGTCACATTTATTTGAAATGGTGTTCTCTACCAATGGAACCTTGCCACATAAACTGAGGAGGGAGTGAATGAGTGAGAGAAGAGTATGCCAGAATAAGAGTATGCCAGAGAGAATAGTATGCCAGAAGCATGAATTAGAGGAGAGGAGTTGAGAACTGATGCCGACCGAGAAGGAGGAGTTGTAGCTGAGTGGCTTAGTGATCAGGCAAGTGAGGGACCAAATCATTTTGAAACTACTTTACATTTTGTAATTATTACTTTGATTTCTGAATAGCATGTGCTGATAAACTTCCACATCAGCCCATTATACCCATTTGAGAACTGAGATAACATCACGAAGTTTTCCTGTCTGGACTACATCCTGACCCTAGTTCCACTGTCCCCTCAATGTTGACAGGATTTCTTACTATTTATTCATTTTTTGGGATCTGGACATCAGTGGCAAGGCCAATATTTATTGCTCGTCCTTAATTGCCCTTGGTTGCAATTATTTCTTATTCACAACTGGCAAGCTCTGGCATTTGAACTGTGCTCTGCTGAATGTACTCTCACAGTACTGTTGGAATGGGAGTTCCAGGATTTAGACTCAGAAGCTGTGATACATTTCCAAGTCAATATGTGTGCAGTTTGGAAGAAAAACAGCAGGTGCTGGTCTTTCCATGTGCATGAAACCCTTATCCTTCTTCATGGTAGAGCTCACAAGTTTGGAGATGTTATTAATACAGATAGACACATAACTGCAGTGTGTTTTGTAAATGGTATGCACTGTAACCACTGTGTTCCAGTGGTGAAAGGAATGATGGTTGATGCGGTACTTATCAACCAGGTTGCTATATTCTGGATGGCGTCTAGCTTCTTGGGTTTTGAGGAAAGTGGACTCCAAAATCTATCATACAATTTCTAATTGTTTTCTGCTTTTAATGATCCTTATTTTTCATGGTTTTATGCTACATTATCAATAGTTTCATTTTTCTTTCTTTTTCAGGCCATTTGACTTGAGTGTGTTTGTACTGCCATCTATTTTAACATCATTCAGCTGTACATAATCCTGTTCTTGTTCTTTGTAGTATTGTTTTATTCTTCAAAAAAACATTAGAATATGAGTTGCAAGTTTAGTGCTTTGGTTTTGGGAATGTACCTGCCCTGGATTTTGGCATGGATTAACTGTAATATCAATCATTGTGACGTTTTCTGTGTTTTCCTTTGGAGGCAATTCGTCATTCCATTTGTGTTAATATTAACAATGGAAATTGGGCTTATATTGTAGCTACCTAACTCCGGAACATTACACAGATAATCTTTTGCAGTTTCATTGTTTAGCCATGTGAAACATTCAGTATTTTTTTTAATTGTTGATGTGCCACCCACATGGAGAAGAGTAATTTCTAGGTCAATAAATGTGAACATCTCCAAAATTAGACATCTATGCACCTGAGGGACATTGCTTCCTACCACTTCATATCTTGGACTGTGGAAGACCTCTTGAAAGAAATGTGAAATTGCCATGAATATTAAGGTAAGATAAAACTACTATATTAATAAAAGAGCAAAAAAAAGTGCATATTATAAGGTTGTGCATTCAGGATGCTTGCAAAATAAGCATTCTCTCAGCATCTGAGATCTGGGAATGAAATTGATGTAATAATCAGCTATAGCTGAAGCCCTGCAGTGTAATGTAAATTTGGATTTTTAAAGAAAAAAATATCCAACAAACACAGATGGCTCTCTTGAAATGGATGGCAGATTTGTTAGATGGAAAGTGAAATGTCGACCAAGTCTCAATCATATTGTGTGAGTCAACAGATATGCTACGTTCATGATTTGCCACAGCAGGGTATGAATGCCAATTGCTCTATACCAAAGGATGAAATCTAATTTGATTAGCCACCCATTTTACACAAAGCATTTTGGTGACATCAATGAAAATAGACAGCCAATCTGCTCACATCAGTTTCCAACCAGGCTGATTAGGCTAAAATAATTGTCTTGTATCTTTGTTCTGTACAAACAGCATTTGTTAAACATTTTGTTTTTTCTCGACAGGATTTGCTTTAAGTGCTAGTGATAGAAAAAGCTTTGTAAATTGAGGAATCTGGAGGAAACACTTCTTTATATAAAAAGGCATTTGGGTGTAGAATGTTCTCCTTAATTCATTCTTGTAACGTCTACCTCTCCGTGTTAAACATGTCCTCAAGCCTTAGTTTCAATGTACCTTACTGAAAGAACATAGAAATGAAGAGCCAGGAATAGGTCAATCTGCCCCCTCAAGCCTGCTCCACAATTCAATAATCCAATCTTGAACTCAGCACCATTATCCAGCTATCTCCCCACATGCCTCAACTCGCTTGTTATTTAAATTTCTGTCAATATATTCAATAACTCTGGCTCTCTGAGTTAGAGAATTCCAAAGGCTGAGAGAGGGTCTGAAGTGGGCAACTAACTCCTTATTATGAAACTATACTCTTAGTTCTAGATAACTCCATTTGGGGAAACATCCTCATAGCATCCACCCAGCCAACCCTTATCAGAATCTTTATCTTTCAATCAGATTACCTCTCATTCTTCTATACTCCAATGAGTGTTGGCCCAATCTGTCCAACTTTTCTTCATAAGTCAACTCCATCCCAGAAATAAACCTTAATGAACCTTTCAATGCAAGCACATCCTTCCTTAAATGTGGAAACCAAAACTGTGTATCGCACTCCAGGCATGGTCTCACTAGTGCCCTGTGAAGTTGTATCAAAATGTCCCTACTTTTGTATTCCATATCCTCAGCAACAAAGGCCTATGTTCTATTAGCCTTCCTAATAACTTGTGTGCTTCATGTACCTGTGTGTTTCATGTACCAGGGCCCCCAGATTCTTTAGTACTTTAACATTTGTAGGCCTGCTCCATAATTTGCTTTTTCATTCTTTCTCTCAAATTATACCACATGGCTGCCATCTGCCATATTGGCCACTATCTACCAATCACTTTATCTATATTCCCTTGGAGGCTCTTTGCGATCTCAGAACTTGATAACCCACCTACTTTCATTTCTTCAGCAAATGTTGCCTTAGTATGCTCAGTTGCTTCATCCAATCGTTAGTATTGAATGTAAATAATTGAGGCCCCAGCACTGATCCCAACGGCATCCCATTAATTACTGGTTCTATAATATATCAGTACTGCGGAATCCAGGCAATGAAGAAATATATTTAAGCATTGACATGACTGCACAATTATAGTAACATTTCTCCATTATCCCATGTACTCTTTTCACAGGTGGAGTTCCATCATTTGGGTCACTAGACTTTAAGAGCATGTTCTGTTGTATGTAGTGAGGTTCATTTGTGGAAGTCAACACATTTGGTCATGAAAGAGCTGTTATGACATTGGCAGCCTTTCAAGCAGCATATAATATATCTGTGAAGATCCAGCTGTTTGGATCAGATCTGGTCACATCCCAGGAGCTTGGCCTTTCTTCAAAATGGTTTGAGCAAATGATATTTGACCATATGTATGTGCAGCTATATTATTAGGTTGTGTATGAAGCACTGCAGAGCAAAATTGGGATGATTGGAAGAGACTGTACCCCTGATTTTGAGTAGACCATTGAGGATCCTTATGCATTCTGAGGTCTAATACACAGCAAGTGATGACCATTGTGGCTTGGTTCAGTATCCCAGTTTTTATGTCTCACATGACAACTTTAGATCACAAAGGAATTTGAGCATCATGATGCCTTCTGTGGAATGAAGAAAACTGTGCACAAGACTTACCATTGGATCTGATGCAAATCATAGCCCAGCATAAGTTTCAGTGGAATGCAGCTCTGCCCCATTGGTTGTAGGATCAGTGACATCTGAGGCTGATGCTAGTTCTTCAGGATTGGTTGCCCTGAAGTTGAGAGGGAGAGTGTACTTACTGCATGTAAAAATAGATCAAGCTCTGAATAGAAGAATCAAGTGATCAGTAAGTCTATCACATCCACTCATTTGCAGGCATCGTTTTCCATTTCATCACTCTGAAGCCTTTGCGCATTACATTTCATATTGGACAGTCTGCACATATATCCTAGTAATGATGCAGGAAACAAGATAATGATCTGTACAGCAATAATCAATACAGTTAAATAAATCTCACAACTAATTAAATCATTTTGGTTCCATAACTGTTTTCTAAGCACCAAGAGACATTAGCAGGTATTCTTATTTATTGTTAAGATGCAGGACAAAACTAAGAAGGCAGATAGAGTAGACACCATTATAACCAGAACGTGTAGAATTGGCAGTGCTGCAGCTGAAGGCATTGTGCCATTTCTTAACTGCTGCCCTGTTACTCCACCTTCAGCCATCTTATTTCTCAAGGCATGGATATTATGGTCAATCTTTGTCTTCCTTTTCCACTGATGCCTTCCATTCACTGATAACTTTGTGTTAAGGTGTCATTTACTATGAAATTTGCACTGCACGTATACCTTCACAGAAACCAGGCATTAGCTAATTTGACTCACTACATGAGATATCTAAGTAACCCTTGTGCGGCCCAAGTGTCAGAAAGAGATGGTCCAAGCAACTTGTCCACAGTCCACGATGGGTCCATAGCATTCTTGAGGGGGAGGGTGAACAGGCAGAAGTCGTGGTCCATCGGTGCCAATGACACAGGCAGGAAGGCTGACAAGGTCCTGCAAAGCAAGTTCAGGGAGTTGGTATTGGTGTTGGTTTATTATTGTCACTTGTACCGAGGTAGATTGAAAAGCTTGTCTTACAAACCGATCGTACAGGTCAATTCATTACACAGTGCAGTTACATTGAGTTAGTACAGAGTGCATTGATGTAGTACAGGTAAAAACAATAACAGTACAGAGTAGTGTCACAGCTACAGAGAAAGTGCAGTGCAATAAGGTGCAAGGTCACAACAAGATAGATCGTGAGGTCATAGTCCATCTCATTGTATAAGGGAACCGTTCAATAGCCTTATCACGGTGGGGTAGAAGCTGTCCCTAAGTCTGGTGGTACGTGTCCTCAGGCTCCTGTATCTTCTTCCCGATGGAAGAGGAGAGAAGAGAGAATGTCCCGGGTGGGTGGGGTCTTTGATTATGCTGGCTGCTACACCAAGACAACGAGAGGTAAAGACAGAGTCTAAGGAGGGGAGGCTGGTGTCCGTGATGTGCTGGGCTGTGTCCACAACTCTCTGCAGCTTCTTGCAGTCCTGGGCAGAGCAGTTGCCATACCAAGCCGTGACACATCCAGATAGGATGCTTTCTGTGGTGCATCGGTAAAAGTTGGTGAGAGTCAAAGGGGACAAACCAAATTTCTTTAGCCTCCTGAGGAAGTAGAGGCGCTGGTGAGCTTTCTTGGCAGTGGCATCTACGTGATTTGTCCAGGACAGGCTGTTGGTGATGTTCATTCCCAGGAACTTGAAGCTCTCAACCCTCTCGACCTCAGCACCATTGATGTAGACAGGTGCATGTACACCGCCCCCTTTCCTGAAGTCAATGACCAGCTCTTTAGTTTTGTTGACATTGAGGGAAAGGTTGTTGTCATAACACCATTCCACTAAGCTCTCTATCTCCTTCCTGTACTCCGACTCATTGCTGTTTGAGATACGGCCTACAACGGTGGTATCATCTGCAAACTTGTAGATGGAGTTAGAGCAGAATCTGGCCACACAGTCATGAGTGTATAGGGAGTACAGGACTGAGGACGCAGCCTTGTGGGGCACCAGTGTTGAGAATAATCGTGCTGGAGGTATTGCTGCCTATCCTCACTGATTGCGGTCTGTTTGTTAGAAAGTCAAGAATCTAGTTACAGAGGGAGGTGTTGAGTCCTAGGTCTCGGAGTTTGGTGACAAGCTTGCTTGGAACAATTGTATTGAAGGCAGAGCTGTAGTCAATAAACAATAGTCTAACATATGTGTCTTTACTGTCCAGATGCTCCAGAGCTGAGTGTAGGGCCAGGGAGATGGCATCCACTGTAGACCTGTTTCGCCAATAGGCGAATTGCAGTGGGTCCAGGTTGTCTGGTAGGCTGGTGTTGATGCGTGCCATAACCAACCTCTCAAAGCACTTCATGATGGTGGATGTCAGAGCCACTGGTCGGTAGTCATTGAGGCATGTTACCTTGCTTTTCTTTGGTACCAGGATGATAGTGGTTTTCTTAAAACAGGAGGGAACCTGAGATTGAAGCAGGGAGAGGTTGAATATGTCCGCAAATACTTCTGCCAGTTGATCAGCACAAGATCTGAGCACACGGCCCGGTACACCATCTGGGCCAGGTGCTTTCCTCATGTTCACTCTCCGGAAGACTGATCTTACATCCTCCACTGTGATCGCATGTTCAGCTGCGTTGGTGGCTGTCAGGGTGGATGATGACAATCCACTTCCCTTTTGTTCAAAATGCACATAGAATGCATTAAGTTCATCAGGAAGGGATGCGCTGTTGTTAGCTATGCAGCCCGACTCCGTCTTGTAGCCTGTTATGGCATGTAAGCCCTGTCATAACTGGCGGCTGGTCAGGGACTCTATTTTGAGTTGGTATTGCCTCTTGGCATCCCTGATAGCTTTCCGAAGGTCATACCTCGATTTCTTGTACAGATCATGATCACCAAATTTGTGTGCATCAGTCCTCTCCTTCAGTAGGGAGTGGATCTCCTGGTTCATCCATGATTTCCTGTTTGGGAAAACCCTTATTGTCTTCTTTGGTACACAGTCCTTCACACACTTGCTGATAAAGTCTGTGATGGTGGTGGCATACTCATCAAGGCTGGCAGCTGAGTCTTTGAACATGGACCAGTCCACTGTCTCAAAGCAGTCACGTAGGAGCTCATCTGCTTCCTCAGACCAGCACTGCACGACTCTCCGTACCGGATCCTCCCGTTTCAGTTTCTGTTTGTATGCAGGGAGAAGGAGCACAGCCTGGTGGTCTGATTTCCCAAAGTGAGGACAAGGGGTGGCTCGGAAGGTAGCTTTGGTTGTATAGGTGCTAAGTTAAAAGACAGGACTTCCAGGGTGGTGATCTCAGGATTGCTACCCATGCCACGTGCTAGTGAGGCAAGAAATAGGAAGATAGTCCGGTTCAACACATGGCTAAGGAGGTGGTGCAGCAGGGTGGGCTTCAGATTTTTGGATTATTGGGCTCTCTTCCAGGGCAGGTGGGACCTGTACAAACGGGTTTGCACCTGAACTGGAGTCGGACCAATACCTTTGCAGGAAGGTTTGCTAGTGCTGCTCGGGGGGGGAGGAATTCGGTGGGGCGGTGGGTGGGAACCAGAGTGGCAGTGCAGCAAGGGCAGTGCCTGTGGGGAAAGTAGATGTTAACACTACAAGCAGAGACAGAAGTCAACTGGTTGATGAGCATGGTGGGACTAATGTTCTGAGATGCATCTATTTCATTGCAAGGAGTATTGTAGGTAAGGCAGATGAACTTAGAGCTTGGATCGGCACGTGGAATTATGATGTAGCCATTAGTGAGACTTGGTTGCAGGAGGGGCAGGACTGGCAGCTCAATGTTCTGGGGTTCCAATGTTTTAGACATGATAGAGGGGGAGGTATTAGAGGGGGAGTTATTAAAGGGGGAGGGGTGGCATTACTCAGGGAAAATGTCACAGCAGTGCTCAGAGAGGACATACTGGAGGACTTGACTACTGAGGCAATATGGTTGGAACTGAGGAATAAGAAATGGATCACCACGTTAATGGGACTATTATTATCAACCTCCCAGTAGTCAGCGAAATTTAGAGGAACAAATTTGTAGAGAGATAGCAGACAGTTGCTAGAAAAATAAGGTTGTAATAGTAGGTGATTTCAACTTTCCACATATAGACTGGGACTCCCATATTGTAAAGGGATTGGATGGGATAGAGTTTGTAAAATGTGCTCAAGAAAGTTTCCTCAATCAATATGTAGAGGTCCCAACTAGAGAGAGCATGATACTGGATTTCCTGTTAGGGAACGAGACAGGGCAGGTTTCAGAAGTGTGTGTAGGAGAACATTTTGGATCTAGTGATCATACTTCCATTAGTTTCAAGATGATTATGGAGAAGGATAGGGGCTGGTCCTCGGGTTGAGATTCTAAATTGGAGGAAGGCCAATTTTGATGGCATCAGAAGGGATCTGGCAGGCATGGGTTGGGATAGGCTGTTTTCCGGCAAAGAGATGCTTGGTAAGTGGGAGGCTTTCAAAAGTGTACAGAATCTGTATATTTCTGTTGGAATAAAAGGTAAGGCTAACAGGTTTAGGGAACCTTGGTTATCAAGGGATATTGAGGCCCTAGTAAAGAGAAAGAAGGAGGCGCATATCAGGTATGGGCAGTTAGGATCAAATGAGGTGCTTGAGGAGTATAAGAAATGCAAGAGAACACTTAAGAGAGAAATCAGGAGGACATGAGTTTGCTCTGGCAGACGGGGTAAAAGAGAATCCCAAGAGTTTCTCTAGCATATTAAGAGCAGAAGGGTAGCAAGAGACAAAATTGGTCCTCTTGCAGATCAGCATGGTCATCCATGCATGGAAATGAAAGAGATGGGGGAGATCTTAAATGAATTTTTTGCATTTGTATTTACTCTGGAGACAGACACACAGACTATAGAACTGAGGCAAAATAGTAGTGAGGCCATGGAGCGTATCCAGGTTATGGAAGAGGAGGTGATTGCTGTATTGAGGTGAATGAAGTTGGATAAATCCCCAGGGCCAGACAAGGTGTCCTGCGGACCTTGTGGGAGGCTAGTGCAAGAATTGCAGGGGCCCTGGCAGAGATATTTAAAACGTCCTTAGCACAGGTGAGGTGCTGGAGGACTGGAGGATAGCTAATGTTGTTCCACTGTTCAAAAAGGCTCTAAGAATAAGCCAGGAAATTATGGGGTGGTGAGCCTGACGTCAGCTGTGGGTAAGTTATTGGAAGCCATTCTAAGGGATAGGATATATAAGTATTTGGATAGATAGAGCCTGATTAGGGATAGTCAACATGGCTTTGTGCGTGGTAGGTCTTGTCTAGCCAATCTTATAGGGTTTATCGAGGAGGTTACCAAGAAGGTCGATGAGGGAAAGGCAGCGGACATTGTCTTCGTGGACTTTAGCAAGCCCTGTGGCAAAGTTCCGCATGGGAAGCTGGTTCAGAAGTTTAAGTTGCTTGGAATTCAGGATGAAGTAGCCAATTGGATTCAACATTGGCTTACTGGGAGAAGCCAGAGAGTGGTAGTAGTTGTCTCTCTGACTGGAGGCCTGTGATTAGTGGTGTGCTGTGTTGGATCAGTGTTGGGTCCGTTGTTGTTCATCATCTATATTAATGACTTAGATGATAATGTGGTAAACTGGATCAGCAAATTTTCAGATGACACCAAGATTGGGGGTACAGTGGACAGCGAGGAAGGCTATCAAAGCTTGCAGCGTGATCTTGACCAGCTAGGAAAATGGGCTGAAAAATGGCTGATGGAATTTAATGCAGACAAGTGTGAGGTGTTGCACTTTGGGAAGACAAACCAGGGTACGACTTACACAGTGAATGGTAGGGCACTGAGGTGTGTGGTAGAACAAAGGGGCCTGGGAATACAGATTCATCGTTCCTTGAAAGTGGCATCGCAGGTAGATCGGGTTGTAAAGAGAGCTTTTGGCACTTTGGCCTTCATAAATCAGGGCATTGAGTACAGGATTTGGGATGTTGAAGCTATATAAGACGTTGATGAGGCCAGATTTTGAGTATTGTATACAGTTCTGGCCACCTACCTACAGGAAAGATATCAATCAGCTTGAAAGAGTGCAGAGAAAATTTACAAGGCTGTTGCCGGGACTTGAGGACCTAAGTTATAAGGAAAGGTTGAGTAGGTTAGGGCTTTATTCCAGGGAGCGCAGGAGAATGAGGGGAGATCTTATAGATGTATACAAAATTATGAGGGGTATAGATAGGGTGAATGCATGCAGGCTTTTTTCCCTAAGGTTGAGTGAGACTGGAACTGGAGAACATAGGTTCAGGGTGAAAGGTGAAATATACAAGGGGAATCTGAGGGGAAACTTCTTCACTCAGAGGCTGGTGCGAGTGTGGAATGAGCTGCCAGCGGAAGTGGTAGATGCAGGTTCAATTGTAACATTTAAGAGAGGTTTGGATAGGTACATGGATGGGAGGGGTTTGGAGGGATATGGTCCGGGTGCAGGTAGATGGGACTAGGCAAAAGATAAGGTCTGCATGGACTAGATGGGCCAAAGGGCCTGTTTCTGTGCTGTAGTACTCTATGACTCTAACTGTTCTGGATATTCATTGGCATTACAATCACCGCATCCCCCTGATAGTCAGCATTGACTGGAAACTAAACTGGACCATCTGTATGTTAAGGTTAGAAGCTATGGCAAATGGTTCAAATCCAACCATCATGTAAGAGGTACAAGTCAGGAGGGTAATGGAATACTCTCCACTTATTTCAATAAGTGTATCTTCAATAAAAGTCAAAAATGCAACACCAGTTAGCACAAAGCAGCTTGCTAGATTGGTACCTTATCTATCACACTATATATTCACTCACCCTATCAAAACTCAGTTCATTTTGCTGGTACTAGTCCAGGGTACTCTGCAAATGTCTTCCAAATCTGTGCACTTTACCATCAAGAAGGATTGGGCTGGAGATCCATGAGAACACCATCACCTGCAGCTTCCTCTCCCAAGTCAATTTTGTTGCCATCATTGTTATGTCTAAATCTTGGAACACGTGACCCATGAACTCCAGAGAGAATATTTTCTCCAGAACAACTGCAGTGGTTCACCACCACCGTCTCAAAAAGTTAGGATGACCATTACATTTTAGTCAAGCCGGCGATGCCCATGACTCACAAATGAATAAATAAAAAGTAAAATCCTTGCCTATTTGGTGACATCTGTCGAGTCATCCATGCAATTGAAGGATAATTTGAACATGCCAAAACTTACTGGATCAATCCTCAAACCTGGTCCTGGGCTTCATCAAGGCACAGCTCAATTGTACAATGGGTATGTACAGAAAGATCATGAGATGTGCATGCCTCATAGCATCCATCATCCAGCTTTTGATCTATCCCTTGAGAGAGCTGTGATGGTGGATTTGTGTAGGTTGCAGTAATGGTGGCTAACCTGGGAAAATACACTTGACGGATATCATTTTGAACTGATGATCTTGTATCATTGCAAGGAGGGAATAGTCTTTGCCTTTGTTCTTGCAGGGCTGGACAATGCCTGACCAGACACATTGATGCAATTAGTTTTACATTAAATCCTTGGGATGCACACTGGTTCTTTTGCAGCTAATTCTTTTAAAATTGTAAGTGTTGCTCCAAGGCAAAGTTGGTCTGTGGCTGAGCAGTATATTAATCAATTGCTTTGAGGCTCTGTGGACTTGAAAATGTTCTCTTGTAAACACAGAAAGCTACCAGTCACATGGAATCTGAGAGCTGCCATGAGTATGATGGCCCAGGGGAGGTTGCCTAGGCTGAGAGCAAACCAGTAACCACATCTCTGGGCAGTCATAAATTTAAATGTACAGCTTATCTGTTAGGGAGATGTAGCATATTTTTGACCTAGCGAAGGACATTTTTAGAGGTAGTCTTCCCTTCTGCTCAGTTTTCTGTATACAGAAGCAACAAAGGCCTTCATGAATAACAGTAATAGTACTCTCTAGCATATTTACCCAGCTATAATATATAATTGCAAATCTTGTTGAGAGAAATGGTCCCAGAAAGAATTCATTGCACCCAATGGAAAACATCAGCAATTTATGTTAAGTGCCATTCATTAGCTTTTAATTGGCATTGTTAATAAGTGGCTATTATAATAACTGCAAATAATTAATGCAAATAATTTTTTCACATGGTTGGAAATCTAGATTAGAGTTAGTACAACCAATTTTTACACCTTTCTACCACCCCCCCCCCCAACTTTCTTTTTATGTGTCCAAGGGCTTGCAATAAAAAGAATGTCCCTTTTTGTCCCTTATCTGTTTCTGTCACTTATTATAAAATATTTCTATTTATACATTAATTCCCAGGATTGGTCACTGAACCAGAAGAACAAGGGAGCTAAATCGATCTCCGCATAAATTTGTTATTCAACCTGGATGCTCAATGATTATGCATTTTCCACCTTGTTTTTTGTATTTAATGTTAATTGGTTAAAATTGCACAATATAAAACATGTCTGATTATTTTAATTTTGAATGATAGGCATATGTATAGAGCCTACTGTTTTTGTATTCCATGCAATCAAATTGATAAAGGAGATTGCAGTATAACAGAAATTATAGATGAACTCAAATACAAACAGAAAATGTGGGAGTTACTTGGAGGTATCATACAACTGGAGAAAACAGTCTTTTGACATGAGTGAAGATGATCTGAGTAAACTTTGGACAGTTTAACTGTAGCGGCACAGTAGCGTAGCGGTTAGCGTGACGCTATAACAGCGCCAGCGATCGGGGTTCGATTCCCATCGCTGTCTGTAAGGAGTTTGTACGTTCTCCCGTGTCTGAGTGGGTTTCCTCCAGGAGCTCCGGTTTCCTCCCACATTCCAAAGACGTACGGGTAGGTTAATTTGGGTTTAAAAAATGGGCGGCGCGGACTCGTTGGTCCGGAAGGGCCTGTTACCACGCTGTAAATAAAATTTAATTTAAAAAAACATTTAATTAAAAAATTTAAAAATCGCATGGTAGGACTGTGTGGTGTGCTATTTTTATAGGGCTGTGGCATATTAAAATATGAAAAACACAATGTAAACATTTATGACCGCAGGCTAATTCAGTTGTTATCTACTGAATTACCTTGTAAAGTCTAATCTGTTGTAATAGAAACCATCCAACAATTTGCATGGAGCTGCAAAACTACAATTTTTTTTGGTGATATGATTGAGCGAGGATTGTTGGGAAGGACTTTCTGCATTTTTTTCTGGAGGAATTCCAAGGGATATTTTACATCTGCCTCAACAGGTAGATGGCATTTCATCTGACAGTTGGCACATCTGACAATGCATCGCTTTCTCTGAACTGCACTGAAGTTTTAGCATCATTTTATGTCCCAATCTTCCACTCCAAGTGATAGCTTCCAAATGAAGAGCTCTGAGATTATGAAGCAAATCCAAATGTCCCATAGTTCTTCCCTTTTTGAATTAAAATTCAATGGGTATGCATAATGATGCTTTGAACTAATCAGAGTGCATTTTATATGATTGTATTTTCCTGGGCGATTGTCCCAAACTAAATGTTCTTCGCATTGCCAGAAGTTCACCAATTTTGTGCCACTCCATTTTGATTTTCCCCTTCAGTCGTTTGTTTGCTCATTTTTTTTATTCCTATGAAGAAACTTTATATGCTCTTTGTTTCAAGTGTAAAGCCTTTGCAGTTGCACATTTTCGCAAGTCAGTTTCATTCTTGAAATTGGTACAGGTTTTAATATGCTTTGCATATGCAGCCATCTACATTGGTGTTAGAAGTTCCCATTGGTGCCTGCATTGCCCAGTTTCTAATTACATGTTTGTGTCATCCAGAAATGCAGCAATAATAGCTTCCAGTGATGTAGATTTTAAATTTCTTCCTCTATATTTCCAAATAAGTCTAAGGGTTTTTTAACTTCAAAAAATGTACATGAACATAGTTTTGTAAAGGTGCTTATCAGATTGTTATGTTGATTTTATTCCACTGAGATGTTTCGATTGTTTCCCTTTTAAATCTAAGAAATATATTCTTATCTTTCTAATTATTCCACATAATATTTTATCATCTTATTTTCTGCATATTGAAGCTTTGTTCTTGTGTGTAATGAATACGCTATATTTTTCATTCTAACCTCTACATATTCTAGGTGGACATAGGAATAATGCTTTGACTTTAGTGCTTCCATTATAGATGTTTGAATTCCAGAAACATGTACCGAAATCCCAGTGAAACTCTTGCGATAGTTGCAAAAGAATCAAAAATATATATCCTATATTTTTTCTGGGAATAGCATATTTTTTAGATGCATTTGGCAACACAGTGGTGCTCCTTTCATCTCCTACTGGCATGATATGTTTCAGAATAATGGTGTTCCTTTACAAGCCTCTGCCTTGAGGCTTTCTATATGGCATTTATCAGCACATCTGTCTCAGCTACTGAGTTTCCTTTTCTCAGTTTGATCCCATCCAAGTTTTAAAGGATTACCAGGACCCCTTTCAAGCAAGTGCGTTTCCAATCACAAAAATCTTTTAAGTATTTCTTGAACTTTTAATTTGTTGCTGTTGATGGACTCTCAAAATTCTTCAAGCAGACCAGCTTTATGTGCTGTTTTAATGAAAAAAAAGCTCCTGGGTATTCACCATTGCAGTCAGATCTCAGGAAAGGCTTTGTTGCCATTTTCCCAACCATGACCTGGTGAAAGGTTCAGTTTATCTGGGCTTATCAGGCTGCACGAAAAGGTAAGCATTCCATAACATTCTGTGAAGAAATAGCAGTATGTTTGCTTTAGTAAAATGTAAAAAACAAAATAAGAAATTGCAAAAATCTGAAGTAAAATTAAAGTTGAAAATAATTTGCATCTTAAGGCAGTATTGGTGAAGAATATGTCTCTTGTGTGAGTAACCCTCCAAACAGAAGAAAGAACAGATAAAAAGCATCTTTATAGCGGCACATGCAGATAAAATGGAAGAAAAAATAAAGAGTTGTGCTTAAATTGAAATAATCCATGGAAGGTTAAATGAAAATTTATATAATGGTTCAAAGAAAACTGAGCAATTTAAGAGGTAGCGAGTATTCAAGTAAATGAGACATTGAATAATAGAGCAGATCTGAAGTAGAAATATAAAGCAGAATAATGGGAGCCACACCTAACATCTGAAATTTCAAAGATCATTATTCAGTTCAGAAGTCTGCAGTAATAAGATGCTCTTCTTCCAAATTGTGATAATTTAGAAGTGTAGAGTGCTAAAGGTGGAGAGATCAGACTGGGTCGGAAGTGGAAGTAGCAGACAATGCAACAGAAAATGATAATTACAGATAAGGTTATAGATAAGTTGTCAGCTAATATGTGTTTGCTCTTCTAAATGGAGGAGACTGCCATTAGCAGTGACTATTATATATCTGATTGACATAATTATACACGAATATTGGAAGCTGTGCTGTGTGCTTTACTGGTATAGAAGGGGGTGAATGGGCTGGCTTGGCTTCTCTTGCATTTGTGTAGAAAGGTACCAAGGGAAAGGAGATGGCAAGAATGGTGTTCAAGTAAACTCTGGTTTTACACAAAAGTCAAGTAATCATTTCTTTGAAACACAGGATGGAAGATGTGTTTCCAGATTTGCTTCCAGTGGTATTTCATCAGGTCTATCCTACCTCTTTATCATCGGTACTATTGAAGAGAACAAGATTGATACCCACCATTAGTATTGATTAGGAATTAAAAAGAATTATATTTAAGGTGTCAACCAGCAACACCTGAGCATGATTATGATTGGTTACAAATGAAACCTTGTGGAGTATTTGGTTTTCTATGGTTGTAACATTGATTATCATCAAGCAAAAGCGGGGAAAATGCACCTTTTGTACTCATTGATCCAACTTATCAATCAGTATCAGCTAATACTGCAGACAGTCTACAATAGTAGATTTCTCTTGCAATTTACTGCTTTCTGATGTGAAAACCATGAGATGACAATCATGCTTTAACTTTCGAATGGGATCGACAACACAACAGCTGATCGTCAGAGTCATTCTAGGTAGTGGAAAACCTATTCAGAAGTTCTCCAGGCCATTTTACAGCTCCCTCAATTGACTTTATTGCTTAATTGCGTACTTACCAGTGGCCTGTTTACGAAATAAGACTGCAAGTGTATCTATTTCCTCCCTTTGCCAGATTCTCATGGTCACTGAAAGATTTAAGAAGCACAGGAACTGTGATTCTTTGATTATTTGTTATTGATCTTGGCCTTCTAATCTTGCCGTTACTTGGGAAGAATCTGCAATTTAATTTGTCAGGTGAGGTCTTCCTACCCAGCAAACTTTTACTTAAATATGAATTTCAAAAGGGCAGCTTTACTGCACTAACGATTTTGACTTTGAAATGGTTTTCCTTCAGTAAAGGTATCTTTAACATGCTAGCTGTAATTTCCAATATATTTCCATCCAAAATGGAAGGGCAACCATATGAACATAGAAATAATTAAGACTTTTTTTAAGCATGTATTCTCTAGTTTTCGTCATAATGCTTTGCTTCATGAATTAAGTGTGGAAAATGTGTTCCGATAATAGTCTGATAATTCCTCCTCGCCTTCTTAAATGTATAGATTCAGCAAACATCTAGCACTAGTTTCAATTAGCCCAGTACAGTGTTATGATTAGTCTTAGCCCTTAGCAAAAGCTTCTACCGAACAACTCTAACCTATTTCCATCTCTAGCAAGTGGTTTATTTCATTTTGAATTTCCTAAGCTAGATAAGAAAGTTTGTTTCAATCTGAGAAGCATCTATATCATTCTGCCATAGCTTTATGGATCCTAAGGTTCCAGCAAAGCAACTTAAAGGAAAATTCGTCGAAGTAAACCAAGAGATGTCAAGATTTATGAGCTCAGTGAAGAATTATTTTATGCCCTCTGGAGTTAACATGAACGAAAGTCAAATGAGTTTTGATTTTATTGGAAACTCATCTCAGGAAGTTTCTCAAACAATGAGACAAAGAACCAACAAAGAAAGATTATCTGACCCATCTGCATTCTTTGTTCAATTATCGGGGTATTCTGCAGAGTTAGTTTCAGCTCTCCAGTGGCCACTTCCTGTGCTGTGATATTCTATATTTGCTATGTTGTTACCTGACATGAAATTCGTGTCCAGTCTACACGTGGGGAATATGCACCATGTTCTCTTGATCATGCACCCTTCATGTGTCTCTCTATTGCAATTTGCAATAACTACTTATGTTTTACTTTCTCTCTCCCTTCTCTCTCCCTTACCTCCACGTCCCATCCCCCAAGTCCCAATCTGCCTCCCATAGTTTTCATTTGTCTCACTGTTTGCCTATCTTCTTAGACTGTCTCTGTTTGACTGCTTCCATCTGTCTTTCTTCTACAGCAGTCAATTTCATCAAAAAGAGACAGAATAAATAATATCTGTACATCTTTCTAATGCTTTTTCATTTAATTTATTTTTCTGTTTTTAGTTTTCTATATCTTGAAGTATATGATGTACAGCTGCAATGTTGGATGCAATAACCTAACTTAAATTTAATCTTGACAGATGGCAAACGAAGTTTGTGTCTATTTATTTTCTGCCTTTTGCTTTCACCCTTTGTTTGTCAACTCTTAAAACTTTACCGATAGAAACTTAGTTCCATTCAAACAAAACTCTTCTTTAATGACATTGACTAATATTTATATTTATTCTACTGTAAATTTATTGTTTTGGACAGACAGCAACATTTTGCAAAAGGAACTCCCCTCTGTCCCGCCTTAGTTTTCCCATCCCACCGGCTCCATCACCCCTCCTCACCATCTCGTTCTGCCCATCCCCCACATATCTCTCCGGTTCCCTCCTCACCTGCTTCCCTTTATTCCATGGTCCACTGTCCTCTTCTATCAGATTCCACTTTCTTCCACCCTTTGTCACTTCAACCCATCACCTCCCAGCTTCTTGCATTATTCCCACTCTCCCCCTCCCCCACCTGCCTATCTTCCCCCCCCCCCACCTGGATCCACCTATCGCCTGCCAGCTCTTGCCCCCCCCCCCGCCACACCTTTTTATACTGGCTGTCTCCCCTCTTTCCAATCCTGATGAAGGATCTCGACCCGAAACATCAACTGTCCATTTCCCTCCATAGATGCTGCCTGACCCACTGAGTTCCTCCAGCATTTTGTGTGTTGCTCCAGATTTCCAGCATCTGCAGTCTCTCTTGTGTCTTAATTAAAAATTATACCATGTTGCCAAGAACAGATTTCTTTTGATAATCTAAAAGCAAAAATCTGCAAATGCTGGAAATCTGAAATAACAAGGGAAAGTGCTAGAACTACTCAGCAGATCAGGCAGCATCCATGGAGAAACAAAATTAATGATTCAGGTTGATGATCTTTCATCAGAACTGGGACAAGAAAAACTAGTATATTTTTTACTTGCAAAGGAGGAGGGATGGAGAGAACAAAGGGACTGTCTGTAATAGTTTGGGGACCAGAAGCACAGATGGTGTTACCATCTGAGAAAGGATAGTGAAGTCATGCTAGTGAAGCTAATCTCTCTCTGAAGGAGGTATAAACAGAGGGATTTGAATAAGAATAGATAGGAAGGAAAAAGTACTGGAACTATGAGATGCAGAACATGAAATGGAAATGTGAAATAAAAAGAGAGTGCTGGGAATGCCTAGTAGGTCAGGTTACATGTGTAGAGAGACAAAAACTGGGTTAATATTACAGTCCGATCGCTTTTCATCAGCATTGGCCAACTCTGACACAAACTAGAACGACTGGTTCTTTGAAATGGTTGAATTCAGTACTGAGTCTTGGGAGCTGCAATATACCTAGATGAAAGATGAGCAGCAATTCTCGAGCTTATGTTGGCCTTTGGTGGAATAGCATTTGAGACCAAAGACATGGGTCTCAGTGGGAGTAGGATGGAGAATTAAAGCAACACCCAAGCTGGAAGCTCAGGACTGAATGGAGCTATTCTGAAAAATGTCCACCCAATTTGGCTTCTCCATTGTAGAAAAAAATACATCATGAGCACGAAATAGTGCTCCAAAAAATGTCACGTCCAAAAAAGTGCAATTGAGTTGCTGCTTCACCTGGAAGGACCGTTTGGGTCCCTGGATAATGGGTGGGGAAGAGATAAAAAGGCAGATGTTACATCTCCTGCATTTGAATGGAAGGGAGAGTGGTCGTTGGTGAAGGTGGAAAAGGGAACTAAGAAGCCTACAACTTTTTGGTTCACCCTCAGAAGGAAGCAGCACCATTTGTGTTATCTAGATTCTTTTGGTCTCCACCCCATCATAGACATTCCCAATGTTCTCTCTATCCTTCTCTGCGACTTAAAACATGCTTCTCATTTTTCTCAGTTTTAATGAATGATCATTGGCTTGAAACAGCTCAGTTTCTCCCTCTACAGATGCTGCCTGCCCTATTGAATATTTCCAGCATTTTCGGTTTTTACTTCAGGTTTCCTCCAGTTCTAAATTAAATTTGAGTTGGAATTTTGATTTGGGAGATATTCAAGGTATGCACCTTCATAAAACCCACACTTTTAATAAATACTTAGTATTCGAGGCATGAACATTGTTTAATTTATATCATCCCATCTCTCATTAAAATCCTGCTGTAAATAGTGGTATATAAATCCTCAGAACATCATGTTCATTATTTTCTAGTGAAATCTCCATGCTGCCATGACCTTATAAAAAATGTTTATAACTCCTTTAAGTACCTCCTTTTGATTCAAACCATCTGATAACTAATTGACATGTAATTAGTTTTTGTACCTTAATGGTTTATTACCTAAATTGATGGATGAGAAAGCATAGTTTGAGATATTTGAGCAGTTTGATAGGATTAGTTGTGGTATTGACTTCGATTTAGTAAATGAAATGAGAAGTGAGACATTTGTTCACTTAATATTGTAAGAAATCTATAGCAAGTTCAAGCGAATGCACATGCATGGTTAAATAGGGAAAAGTTTATATCAGTAATTCTCTCCTCCAGGTTGTCCATTGAACTCTGCAGAATTAATCAGCATAGAATCAGGGAATTGCTGATATTTTAGCTCCTTATTGGCTATTATGAAGAAAAAATAAATGAACAAGTTACACCCTGCGGAATGAAGTGTGGATCAGATTTTAAAACTATACAACATTATGTCTGAACAATTTAAATAGCTGGAAAAGTAATGTGTGGGTTGTCAATTGCTCAGAATAATTATTTACAAAATTCCAAAGATTTTAAATAAGAATTTTTGCAGTCTTAAGTTTAGCTTCAATTGTAATATACACAATCTTAGAGGTTAGTTAAAAGGGGTTGGCAGTTCCTCATTTTCTTTGTGAAAATTCTTCAGTGCAATTGGCTGTTCAACATTGTTGATGATATAATTATTACTTCATGTCAGAGATCACCTGTACCTGTCTTTGGAATTAAAATTAAGATCTGGAAAGGTAGGTTGCTGAAGCTCAGATTGCTAGATCTTTGTGGACAGTTTTCTTTAAATGGTGGACCACTAAATCTAGGAGTAAATTATATATTGTAGATAACTGTGGAAGTGATACTAATATTTTGTGAACTTCAATGTCAAGTGTACTCCTTGGGAATTGGAAATGATTCAGGTAGTGCCAACTCTGTGCTATCGCCAGCATCCTCACTGAAGGCAGAGTCACCAGTGTGGAGGAAAATATCTTAACACACCCACTCCAGTAGATCAGACATTGAATGCAGATGCCAATTTTTATCATCTTAAACAAGCCCTCTACACCCTGCTTTTCCATGATCTTCTGGTGGCTGGTGGATGAAACTAGAAGGATACAAAAGCAGTAGGCAAATACAAATATTTCAAGGTGGGAGGGACAAGCCATCTTTCAGCATCAATGGCACCACATTCTTCTTCAGGTGCTGGCCTGCTTCAAGGAGAAGCATTCTGCTCTTGAAACTGAAAAGAGAAAGAAGGAAAAGGAAAGAACCCTTGCAGTTAATCTGCAAGGAAGTGACTGTACCTTATGCAGGTGGGTTCTTTGTTCCAGGATTGGACTCCTGAGTCATTTTGGGATGCATTTGAGAACTTGTGGTAAAGATTGCCCTTAAATCAAGGGATCACCAATCACACAGAGCGCTAACTTCAGATCAGGAAATGTGTTTAAGTGTTGCGTAACAGTCCTGTCATTAAATTGGCCCAAGAGCCAGTCTTTTGGGAGCTCGCAAGAGATGTGATGGTGTCTTTGGTTGAGGCCATTGCACTTCCAGTGAGAACCAGGAGGGAAACAAACTGGGAAGGGAAATGTTTCAAACATTTATTTTTGAAGAAACATTGGTGTAGAAAGGTTAAGTTTCATTTATAGAAGAAGGTAACAAAAGAGAAAGCAAATATGGAAAAAATCAAAATGGAAAAATAAGCAAAAAATACCCTAATCTTTAGAAATGAAATGTTTTTTATGCCCTAGAATGGATTTACAATAAAACCCTTGAGGTAATTGAGTGGCTTTATTACATAATTGTTTCAAATTTTAGTTGAGCTGAAAGCATTACAAAGTGGTGAGCCTTGGGAGCACTCTCTTCGTATAATGTGATGGCAGACAGCAGACTATCAGTCCAAAGGTTTTGAGAAAAATATGAAGAATATAGCGATGTGATCTATAGCGCACTTAAGAGATTCAAAATGCACTTATGGTTTTAATACTTATTGTATCCTCAGAATCCAAAAATAAATCATAGACTCTCATCCTCCTGTGATTTAGCAGCAAAATGTTTAAAAGCTTTGTGAGGTTAAATCATGTTTTTCTTTTGTTTTTTCAATTTCTGCTGAACCGTTCAAGGCGCCATGGTAGTGTAGCAGTTAGCGTAACATTATTACAGCTCCAGCGATCCAGGTTCAATTTCCTCCGGGTGCTCCGCTTTCCTCCTACATTCCAAAGATGTACAGGTTAGGAGCTGTGGGCATGCTATGTTGGCACCGGAAGAGTGGTGACACTTGCAGGCTGCCCCCAGCACATTCTCAGTAATGCAAAAAGACATATTTCACTGTGTGTTTCGATGCACATATGACTAATAAATAAATATCTTAAATATCTAACTTGTGTTAAGAGGGAGTTCATTGTTGGAATGTCTCACTTTTATCTTTTGTGCCATCTATAATATGGCTGATGCTTGCAAACTTGAGATGTGGGAAAATGGAGGCATCTTGTTATTTTCGAGGGAAATCTGTTGTTTTGTATTTGTTGCATTGATTTTAAACTGGTCCCGGAATTTTTTTTAAATACTCCTTTCACAATTGCTTTCAGTTGAACTCTGGACACCTGTCATTTGCTATCAATCGGGGATCCAGTCGGACAGTGAGATTATTGCTGAATAAAATAACATTGAATGATGGAAGGTGGCATGACCTTCAGCTGGAGCTCCGGGATGTGAGGAACGGCCACGATGTACGATACCTTGCCACCATCACCATTGACTTTGGACTTTATCAGGTCAGATTGATTTATTTGTAGACTTATCACAAAATTATAGAACATAGAACGACCTCTGACGGCTCTATAATAGCAGTAAAGTTGGAAGATAAACTATATTTTTGCTGAAACCAAATTTGTCCAGTGCTAGTTGTGTCCATGTTTGTCCCCATGATTGGGTTTCTTTACAGTTGGTGTAAATAAATCTGAAACAAAGGTAGAGGTCTTGGCGATACACAACAGTTCAGGCAGCATCCACACCTTCCCCTCTCTACATCTTAAAGGATGCTTGTAGTCTCACTTTTCCAGAGCTGGTGAAAGATTGTCAACCTGAAACATCAAGTTTGCTGCATAACTTGATCAGTATCTTCTGTGTTTTTTCCACTTTTATATTGTAGAATATAATCCTAACAACATTAAGATAATAATGAAGAAAAATCAAACTTTAGTTAAAAAGAATCACCTTGATCCCTGACTTCACATTTTACATTTGGAATTTGAACATTGTACTCCATTAAAACATACAAGACCATATATCAGCAATTCCCTCTGCTGGAATGAAACTTTGGAGTAGGAGTGATTAAGATATGCAGGCAAGAATATTGTAGCCTTAAGTCTGTACCATTCACTTGCATTTACCAGTTCATGATCTTGTAGGGCCAGTAGTTGTTTCCTTTTCCTAGCTGTGTTGACCCATCCTCCGTGATTTGAAGCAAAGGGCAGTTCAGAGGCCACTACACTGTAGATCTACATCTAACCTCATTGAAGTCATAAAGGCATACAGCATGTAAACAGATCCTTCAGCCCAATGAGTCCGCACTGACCATCAAGCACCCATTTACACCAATCCCACACTAATCCCATTTTATTCTTTCCACATTCCCATCAACTTTCCCCAGGTTCCACCACTCATCTACACACTAGGAACAATTTACAGTGGCCAGTTACGCTACCAACCCACATCTTTGGGATGTGGGACGAAACCTGTTAAATACGGTTATAGGGAGAACAGGTAAACTCCACACAAGTAGCACCGGAGGTCAGAATCAAACCCAGGTTCCTGGTGCTGTGAGGCAGCAGCTCTACCAGCTGCGCTACTGTGCTGCTGTCTTGTAAATGTAGATACGCAACTCCATCCTGAAATTTATTCTGCCACGAGCTCTGTTTTCCCTCAAAGTACTGCAGGGAGAGTTTCCTGGGAACATGCTGCATAATGGATAGCTCGGGCTTTTTGTATAGCAAAACTGCCTTTTTTGCTTCTAGTTAAAATGGCAATTAACAATTATTGCTGAAATTAGTAGACACAGTAATATTCTCAAGGTTCTTTGTTTACTTTTTAATTCTTCCATGTGACATACCAATAATGCATTAATTATGTTTACACTTGTCTGATAATATGCATGTATGGTATTAATAAATCTTGTTCTCACCGTTGGTACAATGAACATATTTATGGCCCATCCCTGGTTTCCCTAAGATAACGATGAACCTTCTCTTTGTATTATTTTCTTTTCCTCATTGAGTGCCATGCTGAGTAATTTCAAAGCACAAGGACTCAACCAAATAGTATGGTCCTGTGTGCCACCCTCATTTACTGTTGATTTTCATTTACTTTTGAATTCACTGGAAAGAGATATTTGAGTTTTAATGACAAGCAGGTGGCTTCCATGGTGAATTGGTGAAGAATGAAGGACAAAGATAAAATTCATCCTTAAAATAATTATAGAATTGATAGAGAAACCAGAAACCTGAAACTTTTACAAGGTTATTCCCAAGCACGAAAAAACAATTATCTTATTCTGCAAGTACTTCTGCAGTTTTTATTTATTTTTTCTTATTGCTAGGACACGGTTGTTATTGGCAATGAGTTACATGGGCTGAAGTTGAAACATCTCCAAGTTGGTGGAATTCTCAGAGCGGGTGAAGTGCAGAATGGATTGGATGGCTGTATCCAGGTATAGGAATTGCTGTTTGTTACGGGCAGTTCAGTCTGCGAATTGTTGTGGCGCCACCCCCCCCCCCCGTGTCTCTGAAGAGATTTCAGTCAAGTTGATAGTTTGGGAATGCTGCAGCAAAGTTATCCAAAAAATATTATCTGTTGCTGTCTCTCATCCACATAAAATAGGGATGGCAATATTTCAGTGTCATGGGGAGCTTTTTTTGAAAATAATTATGTGCCTTACTAGTCAAAAAGAGTGACATTTAAAAGCATTGTTGATAGAGAAAAGACTGCCCACAGTGCAAGGACATCTTTACAAACCATATCTGAAAATCAGACCAAGGATTTTGCATTTAATCCCTAACCTGATTGCATTTCCATTGGTTACTGTGAGCAAATGAATGGGGAGAAAAGATCAATGATTTCTACTTGAAAACACATTTTTGCATGCAAGTTGAAGCTTTCAAATAGATTTATGTGAACCGAAAATGCAGGAACACAATCTGTGCACCACTCATATGATCAATTTTGCCTGTTATGTGTGTCAAATTTTTTTAGTGAATATATTGATTTGCATGAGATGTATTGGATGTTTGCATTGTTCTGACTTGGAAGAAAGTATTTCTTTCCTCAACTAAGAACAGTAAAACACAGCCATGTATTGTTTAACTGGTAACCACAACTCTTTTATAATGTCATTTTGGATAATGCTCAAGACCAGTGTGGTAAGCCAAATCATCTATAAACATGTCTACACTTTTAAATAGATGATTCAAGAAAACAGCTGGCTTCTTTTTTCTCTCCTTAGGCCAGGGAGCCCATCTCTGCTGTGTTCTGACTGCATTTGACAGACTCAGCATAAACCAGGATTAATGTGGTGCTCTCTTGATTTCCAAAAATACCATTTTATTTGCACTTTCAATAATCTGTAGGTTCAGCTCCAGGAATCTTTGACCCATTTGAGTCCATGTATGCGGGACATGTAATTGTTATTAAAGATGTTATCCTTGCAGAAGTTAGCATATCATGTCATCCTAACTTCGTTTTGTTCCTTGCTGAATGCATCTATTTAACTTCACGTGGCCTGAAGTTAGACAGCAGACTAGTATTAGTTCACACAGAAGGATGTTATAGAGCCATGTGGATGTGAAAAGATTTCATCTGTGACTGCAGTTCTTTCTCTACCTGCAGGGGGTTCGTCTTGGTGACACCTCTATTGGAATTGCAATGCCAAAGCCAAGTCGCACTTTGAATGTGGACCTGGGCTGCAGCATCCCTGATCCATGTGACTCCTCTCCATGTCCAGCTAACAGCTACTGCAGCGATGATTGGCAGACATATTCTTGTGTCTGTGAGCCAGGTATTGTTTGCAGAATTGGGTTTTGTTCAGCATGTTTCCTGAAGTGAGTGGCAGCGAGAATAAAGCATGCATCAGTAATCTGCCTTTGCAGTCCTTGCATTGCTTAATTATCTAGAAACAATGTTTTTGGAAGGACTTATCTCAGTTGCAACAAGTTGCACAGTTCCAAGGATCAAAAGAAGGGATGGCAAGATCACTTAAATGGGATCCATTTTAGAACATTCATCAGGAAACAAGTTTATGTTCACCCAGTGCTGCATCTAATTCAAAAGCATTTTAAAAACCCTGATGGCCCACAAAGCCTAGGCTCTCCCTCTTGGTCTGAAGGACTTCTTGATATCAATCCTCAATTTGTTTTTTTGTAAATTTGAATCAGTATACAAGTTGTGCACTTGTGATTTGATTCAAAGTAATATTCCAGATTTACATTATATTCTTTATATTTCAGACACTTTTACAAGATTATCAATGAATACCTTTATTCCAAAAGGAAACACCCATATCCCTCTGGCTTGTTTTCACAGCAAGCAAATTGCACATGGGTGTTCTCTATGCTGCCTCCAGCATTTGAAGTTCTTCTTCTTTGCCTTTACTACTGTAATTGGATGGTGTTCAGTGTGCAGATGGATCAGAACATTACAGTTCGATCATTACTCCATCTGAGTTGTATTCTGCTTGTAATGATCCATGAGAGGATGTTCTACCAGTCTGGCCAATTAATTACACATTTCTATGTTGGTGGAGCACTGAAGGCATTAACATGTCAGTCTTGCTGGCACAACCCCACACCCACAGTTCCCATCCCTGATCACCCCACACCTGGTCCAGATACCAAGGGCCTATTTTCTGTCCCAAAGCATGCCAGAATCCAGCAACGTCCCAAATGGTGGCATGGCACCCAGCAGAGCCCTGCTCAATCCACCAAACTCCCCTGAAAGCTTTAATAGGCAGCAAAGCCCTGCCCCAGCTTTGCTGGCTATTGAAGCTGTCAAGATTTTTAAATGTATTTGAATGTCTACTGAAATAATATTTAAAACTTAGCTTCTCCTGTCCTTTCTTTCCTCGCAGTCCTACAATCCTCAGTGAAATAAGTGGAATTGTGGATCCTGCATAATGTCTAAGCTGGCAGAAGAATTGAGAGCGTAACAAAAAAAGTAGTTTATGCTTTTTAAAATCCTTTTTTCATAGACTGAAATCTGAGATGATCACTGTTGCATAACATGGAAGAACTGGGTACTTCTGTAGCTAATTCCAAATTAATCAGTAAGTTTTCATGTTTAGCAGATGACTCACATTAAACACTCTGTTTATGCCCAATGTTCTTTGTAATTCAGTAAGATGAAATTCTAACAGCTTTCTGCTACCTGATTATTTGGCATCCTGACTACAGCGATGTTCATAAACATCTCTCAGCAGGCCTGTTCTCTTCCAGTAGCTTTGATTAGCTTTCAAGTACAGAGATATAGTCAGAACAGATTGTGTGCAGCAGCAGTAAATAATTTAGGCTGTTTTAATTTTCTGCAGAGTTTTTGAAGTAATGTTAAAGTTAGTCAACTTTATTAAATTTCCTCACTTCCAGGGAACACAGGAGATAATGTCCCTTTTCAGAGATTATCAAAATCTAAAGCTGTTGGAAAAATTCTAAGATAATTAAGCTCAGTTCAGTAAATAAGTGGCTCTATGGTATTGCCCCACATGAGAAAGGAGATCACAGGATCAGTTACCAGTATATTCTGAGTCAGTTGGTCTCAAGAGGAAGGTAACAGAGAAACGTGTCAAGTATCTTTGAGTTAGGACGGGAGGGAAGATTAAAGAACCAGAGACCATTATTCAGTGATCTTGTTGGAAAGTGGGTGAGGAAAGGATAAGTGGCTCTTTTAGAAAGGCATACATTTATACAGCAACTTTAACATCACTTTCAGGGTGTCCCAAAATATTGTACAAACATTGAAGTACTTATGAAGTGTGGGGTCTGTTGTAATGCAGGAAAGTGGGTAATTAATTTGTATTTATACTCAATAAACTCCCATAAACTGCAATATGATAACAATCAGATAATCTATTTTAATGATGTTGATTTAATAGCAAGGATAACTCCCATGCTTTTCTTTGAAATAGTGATGTGGGATCTTTCACAGCCACAGAGAGAGCAGACTCATTTAACTCTTCTGAAAAAATAAATGTTATGAGAGTGCACTTATCCTGCAATACTGCACTGTGGTGTCTGCCTGTATTTATTTTGGCTTTATTACAAAACAGGCATCTAGACATATACCTGATACTATTTTTAATGGTGAAAGAGTAAATATGAGGAAATGAAACATCCATATTCTATAATACTTACTTGGTAACACTTCCAGAGGCACAGTAAGGATTGTTTTATCGGGTATGAAGAATTAGTCAGAAGTGCAGGTTTAGGAAAGCTCTCACTTACAAACAGAACGAGAAGATGCACACTGCCTTTGATTTGAAGATTCCATTTGGTTCCTCCATGCATAGAAAACAGGGCATTGTTCCATTTGTTTGACTTTTTCTGCCAGACATTGAGAGAGGCTGCAGGCAATTCTGTAACCCCTGCTACTTTGCCACTCCTCTCCACCTGCAAAATGATGTATGAAGCACAGTTGTCAAAAAAGAAAATTGGTTTTCTTTGGAACTGCCAGCATATAGCTGTTTAAATGCTAGCAAATTTTCAACTTCTCTACACACACAGTCAAATCTGGAAATTCTGTACAATGTAGTAGATACTGTAATGTTTCAAAATATTCCACTGCTGAACTCTCAGTGAGTCCAGAGGTGGAGCTCAGTCTTTCTCAGATTCTCTAGCTTTTAGGCTGGTAATTGGCTCTCAGTTCCTCAGCCACTTCTATACATGGTGCAACATCCACAATTCAATGGGGATTGTAAGGCTGCAGAAGGGGAAGCTAAGTTTTAAAAATTATTTCAGAAAGCATTGGGCAATGTTGTACTAAGAGCCAGTTTTATGTGTGAATAATAAAGTTGTGATCACCCAAGTCTATCAACAGAACTAATGACTTATTTTGCTGAGACATATTTCTTTGATAAAGTATCTCTGCCTTATAGAGCAGGATTTACTGTACCTAATAACCTAGCCACAGGTATGACATCACTTTAGCCACTTGCACTGATTTTAGTGGAAAATTCTTGCATCTACTACCATCCAGTCACCAAGGAAGTCGAGGAATCAAAATGAGCAGTACAGATTACTACAGTCCTTTTTTTGTCAACACAAAAGCACAGAAAGATTAAAGTACACATGTACTCCATGCATGCATCAATTATTCACTTTTAGTTACAAATCAGACTGTAATTACCCACTTCTGGATTCGCAATTAGCCACATGTAGCCAACGATAAATATATTGGACAGATCCGTATTAGACCACTCAAACATTAAATCTAATCCTAACAGGAGATTGTCAGAAAGAAAAAGTGCAGAGCTGCTGCAAGATTGATGTGAAGTATTTAAGCATGTTTCATATTTAGGTTACTATGGTGAGTCTTGTGTTGATGCCTGTCAGCTGAATCCATGTGAAAACGAGTCTGTCTGCCGACGTAAGCCTAGCTCCTCGCATGGGTACACGTGTGATTGTGGAGAAAATCATTTCGGCCAGTACTGTGAACACAGGTAACGAAACCTCCTTCTGGATAAGAAATTTAACACTTTTATCAGCATACAAGTTTGCAAGCAACAACAGAATAAAGTTGCAAGAGTATTTTGTCCAGAAATTCTTAAAGATTTTATGGATATACCACCTATTTCAAAACCATAAATTTTCTTTAGCTTTAGCACAAGAGAAATGCAATCTGAGTTTGCCAAACTTTAGGGTACACTTGACTACCTTATGACTCTGCTCTTCTTTCCACCTATCTCAAGTTCTTATTCCTGGAGGAGGTCCATAACGTGATTCATGTCAGTAATATTTTAGCATCCCAGGTTAACACTATCAAAAAATAATGCACCGATAGTCCAGCCCTACATCCAGAACTCCTTGGAAGTGGGTGGGCTGTGGTCTCCTTACCAATAGTCCATTATCACTGCATCAGAAAGGAAATTCCAAGCCATACTATGTAAATTACTTAAACACTGTACAGTCATTCCTTGATTTATGAAAGGGATACGTTCCTGGAAAATGTTTTATTAAGCAAAAATTTGGAAATTGAAAATGCTGGACAAATTCATTTTAGGTATTTTGGTACAGTGTGATCTCATGGGTGGAAAGTAATATGCTAGTTATTGTGAAAATTAGATTTGCAAATCAAAGAGATGTATCACAAAGAAAGTACATAAATCAAGGAATACTTGTACACAGAATAATGACTTCTTCAATGTGTGTTCTTATTGCATAGCATTGAGCCTCTGGCCACCTAGCCCCATCCTTCGCTCCTTTCCTGTATGTTCCTAAATGCAACATTATTTGCATACTTGAGTCATCGACAAATGGTAATGTAAATTTTTTATTGCACATTTACATCTCATAATTCATGAATTGATAAAAACTTTTTTTTAATTCCTGATTCAGTTTGATGTTTTCATGTTTCATTTTCCTGTGTTGACACTGCACCAAAGGTAATTTACACCCAGGTTCCTGAAAATGTTGCTATCCAACTCTACAAGTAGAGTGTGCCTGAGAAGCACCAAACCTGCCCAATATGTCTATCGATGATATGCCGAAGACTTCAGTTCAGCCTTTGTTCAGATTTATGACTGTGAATCTATGCCTTCCTCTCAGTGGTATGGCACCAACACACAGAATGTCAAATCTAAAGATTTATTACTGGGTTCTTTGTACCAATGAGCTTAAGTACTGTAATCCTTATATTGTGTTAAAATTGACTGCATTTCAAAAGTACTTCATTGGCTGTAAAGTGCTTTGAGATGTCATGAAAGGCAGTTTATTAATGCATGTCTTTACATATAGTGATTTTTTTTTCTACTTCTAACATTTGGTTTAGAATTGACCAGCAGTGTCCCAAAGGATGGTGGGAATCCAACATGTGGGCCTTGCAACTGTGACATCAGTAAAGGTTTTGATCCTGACTGCAACAAGACAAATGCCCAATGCCACTGTAAGGTTGGGTGTCATCCTCATTAAGGACACAACTAATTTCTTTTCCCCCTTGAGAGTGTATGCAAGTTTAGATATGGATTTGTGTTGCCAGAATTTCATGTTATAAAATCACAACTTCTGTTTAATGCTGTACATGCAAAAACAGCTCTTTTTCCCAGACATCCCATGATGAATTTTAAATTTAACTGGTAAGTTTTATCGCCAATCAGGGACTAACTTTATGTGAATGCTTTACGACCCCTCAAATGGTTTACTTATGTAGTATGCTTTCCCACTTGCCACAGGCAGCAATTTCCTCAGTTTTGTATCTTTGAGATACAGTATTGCACAAATTATTTTCATTAGTCGTTATAATGTATTTTAAGCCCACGAGAAAAACTGCTAGTTTATCACCAGATTGATGTTCTGTTTCCTTAGCAGCTGATATATTGGCTAATGTGTGTCGAGTTATGAGCAATTTTATTCCTTAATCCTGCCACTATTAGAAACTAAGTACCCAAACTTGTTTCATACAAAATAACAAGCTCATTGCACTATCAACTGGGGGTTTTCCGCTCAGTTTTAAACCAACAACTATTTTCTTCACAATCCATTTCAATTATGAGTAGAGACTTTATTTTACTTTCTTTAGCTTCTATCTTTATAAGTCATTTTCAATTCCATTGTTACACATTGCATTGCAGCAGTAAAACAATATATATTCATTCTCTGCATCAGAACTGTTTTCACACAGTTTCTAAATGTGGAATAATTTCATAACATAGACTGTGCTAAATCCTTTGTTCTCAGCATTCCCAAATAAGGGATTTGTAAAGCATTGTATTTGTCTGATTTGGATTTGTATCCAAGATCCAGATGTAAATAGGCAGATCTGTAACTGTCAAAACTATCCAATCCTGAAAGCCAGCCATTTTTACTGTCTTACAAATAAGATATTTGTTTTTATTTACAATTGCATTAAAATTCCCAATTCATATGATTTATGGATCAATTAGGTGTTAATTAGGATTAATATGGTTTTTGTCATTAGAAATCCCACAAACATTTTAATTATAAAATCCCCTACTGTAACTCAATTTAACATGAGTTTGTTTTTGTTCTCCAGGAGTTTCACTATCGTCCTGTTGGAAGCGATGCATGCCTACTTGTGACTGCTATCCCATTGGCTCGTTTTTCCAGGTCATGTGATCAAGAAACCGGCCAATGCCACTGTAGACCAGGAGTGATTGGACGTCAGTGCAACCAGTGTGATAATCCCTTTGCAGAGGTCACGCACAGCGGATGTGAAGGTAAGAAGTGTTCTCCAAAGATGATTTACAGAAGGACATAAAAGTAAGGAGCAGGAGTAGTTATTCGGCCCCTCAAGCCTGCCCTGCCATTCAATTTAATGACAGCTGATCTACCCTAAGCCACAACTCTTCTGTCCCAGGCTACAGCTCCTCTTCTGTCCCAGGCTACAGCTCCTCTTCTGTCCCAGGCTGCAGCATCTCTCCTTGCAGCAAGTGGTGAATTTCTAGATTTCTGTGCGATAGAGAATTCTCCTATCCATCCTCTGCAAGAAGTTCCGACACACTTTAGTAACTATGTTCCCTCGTTCAGGATGTTCCCATGAGTAGAAACGCACTGTCATTGCCCCCTAGGATCTTCCAAGTTTCAATAAGATCACCTCTCATTCTTTTGAACTCCAAAAGATAAAGATGTAATTTCTTTAGCAGCTTGTGATAGGACAACCTTCTCGTACAGGAATTAGCCTTGTGAATCTCTTTTGGAATGCCTCCAATGCTGGTATGGTCCTTTCTTAAATAAGGGGGGCCAGAACTGTGCACAGTGCTTCAGGTATGGCCACACCAGTACCCTGTGCACTTGAAATAATACTTCCCCGTTACTAAACTTAAATCCTCTTGCAATGAGGCCAGTATCCCATTTGCCTTCCTAACCACTTGCTGCACCTAACTGCTAACTTCTTTGAATTGTTGCACAAGAACACCCAGATCCCTTCACTCATCTGCAGTCTTTCTCCACTTAAATGACAGTCTGCTTTTTGACTCCTTTTACTGAAGTACATAACCTCACACTTTCCCACATTAAGCTCCCTTTGCCAAGTTTTCGCCCACTCACGCAACCTATCTGTATTCTGTTTCAGAGTCCAACAATCCTCAGTGCCACATGCCCTATCACCTATTTTCATGTCATCAGCAAACTGCCCCTCCTCTAGGTCATTATATATATCGTAAATAATTGAGGGCCAAGAACCTATCCTTGTGGCATCCTTACAGCCTAAAAAAGACCCTTTATTCTGATTTTCTGTCTTCTATGCAATAACCAGTCTTCCATCCATGTTAATATACTTCACTCTACATGATGAGCTCTTTTCTTTTGCATCATCCTTTTATGTGGCACATTGTCAAATGCCTCCTGGAAAAACAAACAAACTATAAACGGCATCCACACATTCCCTTCTATCAACTGCTTGTTACAGTCCTCAAAGAATGATAGCAAGTTTGTCAAACATGATTTACCTTTCATAAAACCATGTTGTTGACTTAGTTTGATTGAATTAACCTTCTTTAAATGATGCTATTTCTTTTTTGATTATAGACTCCAGCATTTTGCTAACAACAGATGTTAAGTTAGCAAGCTGATAGTTATCTACCTTTAGTCTTCCTCCCTTCTTGAACAATGTTTGCAGTTTTCCAGTCCTCTGGTACTCTCCCAGAACTCTGCAGCTACTTCCTTGAAAACCTTCTGATGCAAGCCTTCAGGATCTGGCAACTCATCTGTCTAAAGTCCCATTAGTTTTTCTAATATCTTGTCCTTTGTGATAGTGATTGTTACAAGTTCTGCCATACTGTTTGAAACTAGTCCATCATATCTTTGGGATATTTACAGTATGGGCTATACAGACCTATGCAAAGTATTAATTTATCTGCCACCTATGCAAAGTATTAATTTATCTGCCATTTCCTTGTTTCCTTATGTTAGTTCCCCAGTCTCTCCCTCCAGAGGATCCCACATTTACCCTTGCTCCTTCTTCCTTTCCACATATCCATAAAAACCCTTGTTTTGATGTTAATTGCCAGTTTTCGCTCAAAATTAATTTTCCATGAATAACTGTTTAGTCCCTTAGGGCTTGCCACTTGTTTGCTCCTGTCTTTGATTTACTCCAGAAAATATTTCAAAATGTTGTTTTACTGATATTGGACAGATGTAAACCTTAAAAAAACTTTGTTATGAATTAAATTTCTAAAATTCTACTGATATAATCATTACACCCTGTATGCATGTTTCTTTGAGAAAGCTTCTATTGGCAGGGTTCTCCTTTGGAGCTCTTGCATATACTTTTGTATGACTGTTTAGGCTTAGAAGCATGTATCAGCATTATTCTATTAATGTGAATGAATTTCCAATCATTTCCCTTCATCTGCTAACTTAATAAAAACAATAACACTTCCAACACTTCGTTTAAAATAGCAGAGAATAATTGGATATATGTTTGTGATTCAATAAGCTTTTGAAGCAATTGATCCTGCAGTTGAAAATATTGTAGTTTGCATCTCAATAAATCCCTTAATTGATAGAGTTTTCATTAACTTTTGCTTGTGGTAGATCATTGTTTGATAGAATACAACTAGTTCTAGCACAGAATCCTAATTCCAAAAAATTAGGACAAGAGTGCAGAGAAGATTTACTAGAATGCTGCCGGGTCTTCAGGAGTTGAGATTGAACAGGAGAAAGATTGAACAGGTTAGGACTTTATTCCTAGGACCGTAGAAGAATGAGGGGAGATTTGATAGAGGTTTATAAAATTATGAGGGGTATAGACAGAGTAAATGCGAGTAGGCTCTTTCCACCTAGATTAGGAGAGATAAGTACGAGAGGACATGGCTTTAGGGTGAACGGGGAAAAGTTTAGGGGGATCATTAGGGGGATCTTCTTCACTCAGAGAGTGGTGGGAGTGTGGAACAGGCTGCCATCTGATGTGGTAAATATGGGCTCACTCTTAAGTTTTAAGAATAAATTGGATAGATACATGGACGGGAGAGGTCTGGAGAGTTATGGACTGGGTGCAGGTAAATGGGACTAGCAGAATAAAGTTTCAGCACAGACTAGAAGGGCCAAATGGCCTGTTTTCTGTGCTGTAGTGTTCTATGGTTCTAAATAATTTAAGTTACCTGACAAAGAAAGCTGATATGGAATACAACTGTTAGCTCCTGCAAGTTTAACAGAAGGATTACTCATGTAGATGAGGAGAATACTTAAGAAAGTAAGCAACTGCATCAGGAGTAGCCCGTTCAGCCCCTTGCTTTGTACCATTTAACAAGATTATGGCAGATTACCTCAGTGTCACTTCCATGCACTAAACTCATATCACCTTAACATCGAAAAACCAATCAGTCTCTGTCTTAAGTAAACTCAGCAAATGAGCCCTCTTGAACAGAGAATTCCAAAGATTCACTAGAATATGAATGAAGATATTTCTTTTCATCTCTGTCCCTTATTTTGAGACTCTTGCCCCTGGCTCTAGACACCCCAGTCAGTGGAAACGCCAGACTCACATCGACCCTGTCAAGTACTTTGAGAACTTTGCATATTAACTGGGCTTGAACATTACAGTTGAAGATGTTTATCTTGAAACAGAAAACCTAACCTTATGTTGCCAGACCACATGATTTAAATGTAGTACTATTAAATTTTGTTTTACTTAATGTTACTGGAATAATATCAGAATGTGGCCTACAAATTAATTTGTACAGAGCATAATCTTTAAGGGCTGTGGGAGTCAACTGTACGGTTAAATCAATTGTGAAATCCAATTGGTTCCTTAATGTGCTCAGCATATAATGAGACTTTAGACTACGTGGTTTTGTACGTGTAATAACACATGCCTGAAGCATACAGGGCCCTGTGTGATGCCAATCCCTGTGTAACGCATTTTTTGAAGTCTCCAACGTGAAATTAATTTGTGAATGCAATTACAATGCAGACCAAGTACAGGAAATCGGTTCTGAAGAGCAGGGACCTGCACTGTTCAGAGGGATCACCTGAAACACTTAAAAGTTTGGTGGGGTACCAGTTGGAGCAGAATTCAATCAGCTCAGACACAGTGAATTCTGGAGCTCCAACTCTTTAGAGAATCATGCTTTCCCTCGGCCTTGCTTGTGCCTGGTGACTTAATCTCACGTAGAACCCACTTTAATAAGCTCTTGTCTACTCTCTCCAAAGCGCCAGGAACGGAGCTTGTAGTCGTGGCTGTTAGATGCAGTGACGTGCTGTCATTTTTTTCTGAGTCTAATTCTCATGGCTCGTGCCAGTTGTATTTCTACACTGTCTGAAATGAAAGTGGCACAAGAATATGATGGTGCTGAGGAGAGCAGTGGAGCGGTGGTGGTCTGAGTTGATGGAATTGATAGGGACATGGTTAAATTATATGAACCTTATACACTAGAATAGTTTGAGAGATGAAGGGAGAGTGTATGTCAGGAGGGGGAATAGGTATGAGCATACTATCATCTTGAATAACCTCTGATCCTCTGGTGGTCTCAGGCTCATAAGCAGCAGAGCCCAGGATCACCGCTCAACCAAATTACTGATGCAAATATCTGCTGCCTTTTCCTGCAAGAGAGAGGAAACATGTCAGTGCATGCTTTGCATTGTGTGTTTATATGTGCATTATATTTGTATGTGTGTATACTATGTTTCCACGTTAAATAGCTGACATTGTGTGCAGGGTGTGAGATGTGTATATGGATGTGGTGTATTACTAAGCTGTAGATGTACAGTAGTTGATAGGTCTTGTTGTTCTTGCTGACTTTGTGAAGTAGTTATTAAACGTTTTCCATCACTTGGTTAACACCTGAGGGTATTACTTCTAACACTGATCTTTCTGGTCACCTCCTCCCACTGCCATTACATTTCTGCTCTTGCTGCCTTCCTACTATTCAGCCTTTTGACTATGATGCTGGGTCAATGTCATTAAAGCAAAATGTCCGCTGGTTCTGTGCTGCCATCATTCTTTTCAGTGTTCCCTGAGCTTCAAACAGAGATTGTATTCAGTGTTCACTTCTCTTTTAAGAAATGCATGACACCAGTTAGTGCAGGTAAATTCCAGCTGGTGTACAGGACTGGTGAAATTACTCATACTTAATATGTGCTTGTGGTAAAAACATTATGACTGTTACCTCCTAAATGATTAAGTCCCTGTATAAAAATCACACAATAATGACACTGGGACAAACTGGCATGGGTAGCCCTGTGCAGTGCCTTTGTAATGCATGTTTTTAATTGGAGATTGAAATCTTATGCCCATGTGTTACACTCCTACAATAAACACTCATCATAACAGTATTCGTGAATGCTGAAACTCGCATTATATGTGTGGACCATTAACTTTAATGGGCCCACAATGTAGAGTCATTATGAGCGATATTTGACAATTTACTGCTGAGACAAATCCCCATTATACCTGAAGATCAACTATTAGAACAATTAAAGAGATTCTTTCAGTCTCACTGCAACAATTAGTGTTTTGAATGATGCATTTATATTTTGCCTTGTACAACATATTTCAGAACATCAGTGTTGATTTCCACCCCATTCAGGTGTTCTATTGCAACATATAGCAAAATAAAAGGTTAAATCTAAAATTAATTGATGTAATATGATTGCAGTTTGCTCTATAATAATTGATTTGCTGAGACATCATGCTACAAATTCACCATTAACACACAGGCAGCAATTGCTGCTGCTGTCATGCAATTCCAGTGACCTAGGTTGTGTCTGTGAGGAGTTTTCACGTTATTCCTGTGAGAGTGTGGGGTTCCTGCAGGGTTTTCATTTCCTTCCATGTCTGAAAGATGTGCTGATAGGTCAGTTGGCTGTGGAAAATTTACCCCTAACATAGGAGATTTTTAGAACAAGGGGAGGTAATGAATACATGAGAGTGAATAGTTTACAGAGCAGTAAGTAGGAGAATGCTGGTGAGAGCCAACATAGACTTAATGGACCTAATGGTTTCATCCCAAATTATTATTATGTCATAAAAAAATCAATGGCTAGAACAACATGAAAGCTGAACGACATCCTTCATCCCAACAGGGTAATGATAGGCTGGGCACTGAGCATTAAGAAGCCAAAGTTTAGCAAAGAACTTTGCTTCTGTCAATACGGCTGTGCCTTGAACTGTTTGGAAACCTGTGGAATTTCCTTCCCCATCTTGCGTGATGTTGGTCTTTCACTTATATCAGTGGATCTTTTGATGTTTGTGAAGAGCAGAAACTTTCATCTTAGAAAGCATGTGGGCCATATAATATCAGCATGATATCTAATAAACATGAAAATATGAGCTTCCATTGATACAGTGCCTTTTCCTGTCCTCCCAGCATCCAGAGCAATTTCATAGGCAATATTTTTAATGTGTATCTACTACTGTAATGCAGGGGAATTCAATTGCTACCATGTGCAATTTCTGTAAATATTAAAGAAAGTGAGCATGTGACCTGTTTTGGGGGTTTGGATTAAGGAACAAATATTATCCAGGAAGACTCAAGTTCTCAATTTAACATCTTGTTGATTAAAAAAAAGCACCACCACCATTGAAATATCTCCTCTCTATTGCACTAGTGTTAACTTAACTCAAACCTTTTGTCTTGGATGTGAGAATGTTCCCCATTGTCTTTGTTATTAACCTGAATCAGCTCTTATCCCCTGCTTACTGCATCCATCACCGTTTCAACACAGTTCACAAGATAACTTTATTGCCCATGTAAAGTATTGCATAAAATAACCCATTAATATATTTCATAAATTGCAATATTCAGCAAATTACAATCAACAGAATGGCCATTTACACTCAGACTTGAAAATCTGTTGTTGGATATAAGCAGGAAAAGGATTGTCCTCAAGTTCAAGTGGAAGAGTATAACAACATGGATCAAAGCATTACATGAGAGCAAGCAAATGAAATTAGAGAAAAATGCTTGAACCTGCATTTCTGAAGATGAATATGCAGAAAATTTGAGGAAAAACAAATACCTGAGTCAGTTTCCCCTGTCTTGCAACTGCAACTAATGGCATTCATCCAATCATGAATACTTCCTCACCTATTTATTCCTCTGATTGGAAATAGCACTCAAGTAGTTTATCTGCAAACATAATAAAAATTAAAAAAAAGGAAAATGCTGGAAATACTCAGCAGCTCAAGCCACCTCTGTGGGAAGAGAAATGGAGTCAATGTCTCAGGTCAAAGACCCTTCAGCAGAAAACAGTATGACAAAGGGTCTCCAACCTGAAATGTTAGCTGTTTCTCTTTCCACAGATGCAGCCTGACCCGCTGTGTATTTCCATCGTTTTCTCTTTATATTTTAGATTTCCAGCATCCTGCAGTTTTTTTTAATTTCATTGCAAAAGTATTTTAATTACATATTCTGAAAATCTGGAATGAAAATCTGATAATAACTGCCATTCAAAACAACTATGGACAAAGGGATTTAGGTGTCCTTGTAACCTTGAGGTATCCTTTTTCGAGACATGCTTCAACTCTTATGGCTGAACATTGGCAATCTGAAATCGTTGAATTCAGCCTTTCCAGTTGGCGTGGAAGTCGGGAGAACACACACCAGTCCTCATTGAGGGGTCAGCGGTGGAAGGTTGAGCACCTTCAAGTTCCTAGGTGTCAACATCTCGGAGGATCTATCCTAGGCCCAATACATTGAAGCAATCACAAAGCAGGCATGCCAGCAGCTCAACTTCATTAGGAGTTTGAGGAGATTTGGTATGTCACCAAAGACTCTTGCAAATTTCTGCAGATGTACGGTGGAGAGCATTCTGACTGTTTGCATCACAGCCTGGTATGGGGCATCCAATACCACAGGATCAAAAGAGGCTGCAGAGGGTTTTAGATTCAGCCAGCTCCATCACAGGCACAACCCTCCCCACCATCGAGGACATCTTCAAGAGGCGGTACCTCAAGAGGGTGGCATCCATCACGAAGGATCCTCACCATCTGCAACATGCCCTCTTCATGTTACTACCATCGGGGAGGAGGTACAGGAGCCAGAAGACCCATACTCAACTACTTAGGAACAGTTTCTTCCCCTCCAGCATCAGATTTCTGAACAGTCCATGAACACTACTTCATTATTTTTTCTGCACTATTTATGTAATTTGTATGTCTTGCACTGTACTGCTACCACAAGACAACAAATTTCACGACATACAACAAATTTCACAATAATAAACCTGCTTTTGATTCTGAACTGGCCAGTTCTGGTGTGAGTAGTGAATGCTCAGCATGCTTGGTGGGTCAGCCAGTAACTGTGAGGAGAGGAGCAGGCTTGGTGTTTTGATGGCCATTTTTGGACGGGGAGGGAGCGGAGCGTCAATTTGGGGCATTAGCTCTGTTCTCCTCTATGGATGCCAAGTGTTTTGTTTAAGTATTTTCTGGTTTTGTTTCAGATTTTCATTGTCTATAATTTTTAAATGTCTATTTCTGACGAAACTAGGGTTTTCTTTCTCCATGTTTGCTGGTTGGCCTGTCGGGCTTTTCCAGCATTCTCCTTTATTTCAGCTTGCCAGCATTTGCTGTCTTCTGTATCTCACAATTGCAGAAGGGTATTTTAGTTTCTCTTTTCTCCCTCTACTCACACCTCCTCCAATCATTAGCTGCCATCAACAAGCAGCCTACATATTCTCTGAATTGAATGTAATTGTGTCAATCATTTTCTTTTGGCCTCCACTCTACCACAGATGTTTCTTTCTCTAACTCTCCTATCTCTCCTCCCCCTCTGCAACTTTAAACTTGCCTGATGTTTAATATTTTTTCCAGTTCTGATGAAAGTTACTGACCTGAAACAATACCTATTTTTTCCACAGGTGATGTCTAATTGCCGATAATTTCCAGAATTTTTTAAATGTCAAATACAGAAGCATTTACCCTTAATAGGAATGTCTGTGTCCTGCTATAAGTTGTGTTAGTAGCAGAAGAGATGAATATTTTTCATGATTATTCTTACCAAAGCTAATGCACAGTACGTATTTTTCACCACACCATTATAAATGTGTTTCATCCTCATGGAAGCATTGCAATGAGACCATTTCAGTGAAATCTTAATTTTTCCACTGGAAGGAATTAACTGTCTGTCTTTCAGCTAGTGAAGGAATGCCACACCCACTCTTGGAAAACTAATTTGTAGGAGTTGAGAGAGATTTGCATCTTCAAATAATTAATGCATATAATTTTTATCCTATTAAAATGCTATTTTGCTAACCATTAGCAGGCCTCACTGGTAAGACAGTGATTCTGAGTTGTAACAAAGCACATCAGGAACTGATTTTTTTGATAATTATTTGATACCTCATTACCTTACTTATTGTTGAAGACACACATTTATAATCATTGCAGTTGGCATGCCTGATTCCAGGAGACTGCATAACTTCCATCATTACTGCTCTGTAAAATAGTTGTGGGCTGTATGAAGTGATTTAACTGCTACAGCATATAAAATATAAGTTGATTTAAAGCAGTCATTTGCACATTTAATGTATTTTGTTGCTTTACTCTTCTCTAGTGATATATGATGGATGCCCCAAATCACTCAAGGCTGGTGTTTGGTGGCCACGAACTAAATTTGGTCTTCAAGCAGGTGTAATGTGTCCAAAAGGGTCCCTTGGTGAGTGACTATTCTGTTACATTATCATGAGATTTTCCTTCTTGTTTGCAAGTTAGACCTGTTATCCCCTTCACCTCGTCAGTGACAACAGAGGAACATTTGAATCTAAGAGCATTGATCCACCAAAGATGAGAGGAATTGAGTTATAAATGATGCCTCATACAACTGCATTAGAATCTGACTGAAGAGTAAGAGTGTACTCCTGTTTTTCAATGTGGAACTGAATGTTCATAGCTCAAAGTCTTAGCAAAGTTCTGTCCATAAGAATGCTTTGTCTGATCTGTATTATTGCAGAATAATATACATAGCCGTACATAGATTATATAAAATCCTTCATTGCAGTTTTCCGCTCATCAGGTTTTCAAAATTTGTAAATAGCTAGTAACATTGCAAGGTATATTCTTGAGCCATTGTTGAGGATATTCTTAATAGCTCTAGATATTTAAATGCATATGCAAGCTAGCCATCAAAGTAAGAAAGGCAAAGTGTAAAATGTTGCCAGTTAAGTTTAGCCACAACACGTTGGTGTTTATAAAAGCAAACAGTTGGTATTCATTAATGTAATATATATTTATCCTAAGTTCAGATAACCACACAAGCATTGTTCATGCACTTCCTTTAAAAAGCACTTGGTGGCATGAATTTGTCCGGTAGTTGTACAAAATGCGTGAGAATGAATGAGTCAGTTGCTCATTTTGCCCTCTACCTAATTTTCATTCCAGTGAAATCAAGGTACAAGTAAATTGATGCACAACTGCTTCTGATTCATGCTCATTTGTTTTGCACTGCTTCTCTGGACACCTTTAAAGTCCTCAAAGAGCTGTAGCCCCACAGTAGGATATCTTACAGATAATAGTGAATTTAAAACAATGTCAGCTAATTTTGAGAGTCTATCAACTATTCATCCAAAAGTAATGGATATAGGTTTACACATCTAGAGATCATAATTTGCATCAACGAAGAGTGAGGAATATTTGATTAAATTCACACTTTTATTAATGACTCTGGACTCTGTTTCTCAAACCCAGGTAGTCTGTCCCATGAAACCCAAACAGCATGATCCAGATTTTACTTGTATTTCTTATTGCCTTGTTCAACATGGATTTGGTGTGCCCAGAGAGTTTGGAAAAAGTATTTTCTTTATATTTTGACCGCTCAGTCAAACTTTGGGATGTATACAAATTGACATTGATTTAAGTTTTATTTGTGGTCTACATTCTACAATGCCCTTGGATACAGAGAAAGATTTGTTTTAAAACTTAAAGGCTCATGTGTAATTTAGTACTTCATATAAGCATATCCCAGCCTCCTAATTTACCAGTCAGTCGTTTTAGTACTAATTTCATATTCAATTTCGGAAGATCTTTACCGTATTTGACTCATTTTATTTGTCATACAAGCACACTTGCCAATTCACATGTGTACTTTTTTTTTTGCTGTCTAACAATTCTGTCACTCACTGTCATTTTTGGCATTTTTTGTCTATACTTTTCCATGATGCTGCTTCTCTTTAAAAATGCTTGTTTTGACATCAGGAGGCCTTTTCACAGACATTGATGCCTGAGTTATTTTGATTCAATGTAAACGCTTTTGTTTAAAACAGGACAGCTTCAACTTCCATCTCTTTTATGAGCTCACAGTACTTTACCTCTCCACATGAACAAAAGAATTCCAAATGTACCTTTTTTTATAGAATTATTTGAAGTCTTGCTGTTGGCATCTCTTCAGCTTCTCTCTGTACACTGTTTGAATGTGTAGATTTCCATTCTTTCACTTTTTTCATCTTTTTATGGTCTTGACTTGTATTTTTCCCTCTTTCTCCTTGCTTTGCAGAGATACGGGCTGCTGGTAAGTTGTTCTGCTCACTGCTGGATTGTGTGACGCTTTGCTTGGCTTGGTGTAGTAGTTTGTAAAAAGCCTGACTTTCTCGAGTGCTGATCTTACTGTCTTCTTCAGGTACTGCAATTCGACACTGCGGGGAGGAACAAGGCTGGTTAGAGCCAGATCTATTCAACTGTACATCTCCACCCTTCACACAACTGGCAGAGAACGTAAGTATTTTAAAAACTCTGTCACTGTATTTCAGACTCCATTCCATCATTGTCATAAGATAACCAAATGAAAAATGTTTTGGCCAAGCCTCCAATCACAATATTACAAGTCTGCTTATTGCAATATGAACATTGTAATAGTCATAAAAGTCAGGAAGTCGTGTTGCAGCGGTATAAAACTTCGGTTATTTAGAGTATTGTGTGCAGTTCTGGTCATCACATTACAGGAAGGATGTGGAGGCTTTGAAGAGGGTGCAGAAGAGGTTCACCAGGATGTTGCCCGGATTAGAGATATTAGTATAAGGAGAAGTTGGACAAACCTGGATTATTTTCTCTGGAGTGTCGGAGACTGAGGGGGCATCCTGAATGTGTATATAAAATTATGAGAGGAATGGATAGGGTAGATAGTCGGAGTCTTTTTTTTCCAGGGTGGAAATGTCAAATACTAGAGGTCATAGCTTTAAGGTGAAAGGGGGGAAAGTTTAAAGAAGTTTTTTGTGCAGAGAGCGGTAGGTGGCTAGATCAGGCTTCCAAGGGAAGTAGTGGAAGCAGATACAACAGCAACATTTAAGAAGCACATGAATGGGCAGAAAATAGAGGGATACAGACTATGTGCAAGCAGGTGGGTTTCATGGGCCTAAGGGCCTGTTCCTGTGCTGTATTATTGTATGTTCTATGTAAAATAAAGTGGCTTACAACCATTTATTTAACAGTATCCCATCACACCCACTGCCCACCACACACACACACCCCCCCCCCCCCCCCCCCCCCCCCCCCCCACCAGCTAGAACAGGTCCAGTTTTTACTTGATTTCTTGTTTCTGGTGAAACATAATCACTACTACACATGTTTGAATTTACTGCCCTATGAGATGAATGGCCTGTTGATGAATTACATACATGATCCAGCAGCTCTGAGACATGTAGTTATCTAACCAATGTGGGAAGATGAGTTTGTATTTGATCCTGATCTCTGCTAATCGAGTACCTAATTTTGTTTAATTTAATCTATATGCATGGTGTGATTTCTGTGACACTGAAGTTTGTCTTTGTTTCCTTCTATATGTTGAAAGCTTGCAAGTCTGGAAAGGAATGAAACTGAACTTAATACTATAGAGGCAAAGAAACTGGCTCGACACATAAGGACAGTCACTGAGGAGATAAACCATTACTTTGGAAACGACATCTACATTACTTACCGACTTCTCTTGAAGATGTTGGGATTTGAATGCACTCAACGTGGGTTTAATCTTACAGCCACACAGGATATACACTTTACAGAGGTAAAAATTGCAAGGAGTTTGTTTGCATAGGAGGCACAGTACAACAATTTGCTTATAAGTCATTGCCAAATCTTGTACAGGTACAGCAAACACCAGGTAAAAAGCAACAATTTATTCCCATCTGGTGTAATGGTAACGTCTGTCTGGCTTTGTGTCAACTCTTGTTTATGTACACAGCACGTAAGATGAACAGTTTAACACCATCTGGCATTACACAGATCTGACAACAGAAGACTGTTCTCAATAATAATCTGCTCATTGAAGTAAAAATGAGAAGGTAAGGAAGGAGAATAATGTAGTATACTGGACAAGAGCCAGCATTAGCTCCATCAAGATCTGAATTGATATTGCTGATGAAGACAGGGCAGCAAATTAAGCCTAGTCGACTGAGAATGCTTAGAGTAATTGGTGAGAAAATAAATTCCAACCAAAATGAAAATGGCTAAATGAATGTAAGTGATTAGTATGGACTTGGAGTTACTGCCAAATTCATTTATGTTTTTGCACCACCTGGTAAATAATGTACAGGTGTAGCCAAGGTAGGCACTGTATGTATCTTTTTCTGACTGTGCCCATGTGTCACTCTTATCAGTGGAAACCTTCAGAAAAACCAATGTGAATATTTAGTGAGCGTGTTCCAAAACATAAATGCTCCAGCTTGTTGGAGAGGAAGAGTATAAAAACGTGACCCATAATGTGCAAGTTCATTATGGCATGAGTATAATCGAGATCATCTGAAGGTAAGCGGGAGCAGTAGAGAAGATTCACCATTGAAATCCAGTTTGCTAATACAAATGTAGCAATTTAATTTGTCCTGTGTAGAAATATGTATTTTTAAATCTCAAAAATTGTAGTACAATAATGCCAACTTCTGCTTGTCTGCCAGATTTCAACATCTTGCAAGTACATAGGCTAAATTATAGTAATATCTTCCAGCAGCTCAGTGTGTTTGGAAGAAGTTTTTCAAGTACGCATCTCTCAAATGCACAACAGCAACTTGTCAAGACTTCTTTGACAGCATCTCCCGTGCCATTTAAAAGCTCAAGTGCAGCAGGGTCATGTGAACACTGCCTGTAAGCTCCCTTCCAAGTCACATGCCACCTTGAAAGCTATCACCATTTCAGTCTAACTCTAACCCGTCATCAGTGCTGCCTCTCAACTTAGAAGAACCTTTGCCACTATCTCAAGGATAAGTAGGAATGGTGAATGGGCATTAAATGCAGGCCTTGCCAACAACACCCATATCCCATGGGACAATAATAAAACCACCATGAGGCCAGATTAGAACGCATGCAGGAAATGAGAGCCATTTGTCCAGCAGAACAGATTAATATCTATGCAAGAAGGTAATACTTGAATTCACCACCAAACCTGTGGGGAAAAAAAAATCTTTTCCTGTTGCAATACAAAACGAGTAATTCACAATGAGAATTTAGAATTGTGAAACTTAATTGATTATTTTATGAAGAGATGTTTTTCCTCGCATGCAACTTATTGAAAATGAAATTCAAACAGACAAAGCTGGAAACACTCAGCAGGTCAGGTAGCAGCTGTGAAGAAATGCTGCCTGACCTGCTGCGTACTTCCAGCATTTTCTGCTTTTACTTCAGATTTCCAGCCTCTTCAGTTTTCCAGCCTCTTCAGTTGTTTGTTATCTATATTAACGATTTGGATGAGAATGTAGGCAACATGATTGGTAAGTTTGCGGATGGCACCAAAATTGGTGGTGTGGTGGACAGTGAAGAAGGATGTCTAAGGTTGCAACAGGATCTAGAGCAACTGGGAAAGTGAGCCAAGGAATTGCAGATGGAATTTAACTTGGATAAGAGTGAAGTTAAACCAGGGCTGCTGTCACACAGTGAATAACAGGGCCCCGGGCAGTGTTATAGAACAGAGAGACTTAGGGATACAACTAGATAGTTCCCTGAAAGTGGTGACACAAGTAGACAAGGTGGTGAAGAAGCTATGTCACTCATCGGGCAGGGCATTGAGTACAAGAGATAGGACATAGTGTTACAGCTGTACAAGACATTAGTGAATCTACACCTGGAATATTGTGTGCATTTCTGGTCGCCATTCTATAGGAAGGATGTGATTAAGTTAGAGAGGGTACAGAAAAGATTCACAAGGATATTGCAGGACTGGAGGGCTTGAGATATAAGGAGAGTCTGGGTAAGCTTCCTGGAGCGAAGGAAGCTGAGGTCCAGGGAAAGAGTCCTTATAGAGGTCTATAAAGTCACAAGGGGCATAGATAAGATGGATTGTCACAGTCTTTTTACCAGGGTAGGGGATTCCAAAACTAGAGGGCATAGGTTTAAGGTTGGAGCGGAAAGATTTAAAGGGGACCTGAGAGCCAAGTTTTTCACAGAGGGTGGTTTATGGAAGAAACTGCCAGAGGAAGTGGTAGAGGCATGTATAATTGCCATGTTTAAGAGACATTTGGATAAGTACATGAACAGGAAAGGTTCAGAGAGATATAGGCCAACTGCAGGCAAATGGGACTAGTTCAGGAAGACACCTTGGTCAGCATGGACGAGTTGGCGGAAGGGCCTGATTCCGTGCTGTATAACTCTATGACTATCATTTTGATTTTCAATTATTGAAAGTGAATGCTTGTTCACAGAGAAATCTGTCCCTTGAAGGTCAAAAGTAGACAAAGTATTATCTATGTCACTGCCTGCTTTGGGGTTATTTAATTTTTACAAAATACTTAGTTTGTTTTCTGAATGATTACAATTTGAATTATTAATCTGAAACAAGCATACTTAGTTTGCAATGCTTCATTGAACTGTGGAATCAAATTTATGGCATCGCATTAATCTGGAACTGTGGAGATAACGTGATATAAGTCAATGGTACCTTATAAAAGATTTCAGTCCAATCATAACTATTTTAATAATAAGTCAAAGGCACACAATTTCAGATTTGAATTAATCCCTTGAATTTTTTTACAGATCTGTGACAGTCACGAAATAAATCAAATCATTAATTTTATACTGAATTAATGGAATATGTTTTTTTCCTAAGCTAAGCACATACAGAGGTACAGCATATCATTACAACAAATTGTACAGCAAGATTTCTGCAGTGCAAAAGCTGTAATAAAAGTATAACAGTTACCGAGGAAGAAATATAGTGAACTTCAATTTTTCATAAGTTGTTTGGAAGTTTGTGCTTTAAATTCTGCAGACTGGCATCAGAAAGTTGCTGCATCTGCACACAAATTGTCTATTTTATTGTTTCCACCATACAGTTAAAAAAAAATTGGTGAAAACATTGTAAATGCCCTAGATTTCTACAGTCCTCTTGATTCTGGAACCTTTCGAATGGAAAATTTTGTATGCCAGTTTTCATGAAAGGTGAGAGGAGTTGGTGAGGAACAGGGAATTATAGATTTTTATGTCTAGAATCTATAGATGGGAACTAATAAGGGTCTGTAGTTAAGGACTGAGTGTCTGCCAGCATGGATTTGTAAAAGATAGCTTCTGTCTGTTGAACCTGATTAAATTTTACATAGAAAACCTACAGCACAATTCAGGCCCTTCAGCCCACAAAGCTGTGCCGAACATGTCCCTACCCTAGAAATTACGAGGCTTACCCATAGCCCTCTATTTTTCTCATCTCCATGTACCTATCCAACAGTCTCTTAAAAGACCCTATCCGCTTCCACCACCGTTGCTGGCAGCCCATTCCACGCACTCACCACTCTCTGAGTAAAAAACTTACCCCTGACATCTCCTCTATACCTACTCCCCAGCAGCTTAAACCTATCTCTTCTTATGGCCACCATTTCAGCCCTGGGGAAAAGCCTCTGACTATCTACCCGATCAATACCTCTCATCATCTTATATACCTCTATCAGGTCGCCCCTCATCCTCTGTCACTCCAAGGAGAAAAGGCCGAGTTCCTTCAACCTACTTTCATAAGGCATGCCCCGCATTCCAGGCAGCATCCTTGTAAACTCCTCTGCCACCCTTTCTATGGCTTCCACATCCTGTAGTGAGGCGACCAGAACTGAGCACAGTACTCCAAGTGGGGTCTGACCAGGGACCTATATAGCTGCAACAATACCTCTCGGCTCCTAAATTCACTTCCCCGATTGATGAAGGACAATACACCATATGCCTTCTTAACCACAGAGTCAATCTGCGCAGCCGCTTTGAGCGTCCTATGGACTCAGACCCCAAGATCCCTCTGATCCTCCACACTGCAAGAGTCCTACCATTTAATACTATATCCTGCCATCATATTTGACCTACCAAAATGAACCACTTCACACTTATCTGGGTTGAACTGCATCTGCCACTTCTCAGCCCAACTTTGCATCCTATCTATGTCCCACTGTAACCTCTGACAGCGCTCTATACTATCCACAACACCTCCAACCTTTGTGTCATCTGGAAACTTACTAACCCACCCCTCCACTTCCTCATCCAGGTTGTTTATAAAAATCACAAAGAGTAAGGGTCCCAGAACAGATCCCTGAGGTACACCACTGGTCACTGACATCCATGCAGAATATGAACCTTCAACAACTACTCTTTGCCTTCTGTGGGCCAGCCAGTTCTGGATCCACATTGCAATGTCCCCTTGGATCCCATGCCTCCTTACTTTCTCAATAAGCCTTGCATGGGGTACCTTATCAAATGCCTTGCTGAAATCCATATACACTACATCTACTGCTCTTCCTTCATCGATGTGTTTAGTCACATCCTCAAAAAATTCAATCAGGCTCGTAAGGCAGGACCTGCCCTTGACAAAGCCATGCTGACTACTCCTAATCATACTATAACTCTCCAAATGTTCATAAATCCTGCCTCTCAGGATCTTCTCCATCAGCTTACCCACCAGTGAGGTAAGACTCACTGGTCTATAATTTCCTGGGCTATCTCTACTCCCTTTCTTGAATAAAGGAACAACATCCACAACCCTCCAATCTTCTGAAACCTCTCCTGTCTCCATCAATGATGCAAAGATCAACGTCAGAGGCTCCGTAGTCTCCTCCCTCACCTCCCACAGCGGCCTGGGGTACATCTCATCCAGTCCCAGCGACTTATCCAACTTGATGCTTTCCAAAAGTTTCAGTACCTCCTCTTTCCTAATATCTACATGCTCAAGCTTTTCAGCCTGCTGCAAGTCCTCACTACAATCCCCCAGATCTTTTTCCGTGGTGAATACCGATGTAAAGTATTCATTAGGTACATCCGCTATTTCTTCTAGATCCATACACACTTTCCCACTGCTGCACTTGATAGGCCCTATTCTTTCGCACCTTATCCTCTTGCTCTTCACATACTTGTCGAATGCCTTGGGGTTTTCCTTAATCCTGCCCACCAAGGCCTTCTCATGTCCCCTTCTGGCTCTCCTAATTTCCTTCTTAAGCTCCTTCCTGTTAGCCTTGTACTCTTCCAGATCTCTAACATTACCTAGCTCTCTGTACCTTTTGTAAGCTTTTCTTTTCCTTTTGACTAGATTTATTATAGTCTTTGTACACCACGGTTCCTGTATCCTCTCATGACTCCCCTGTCTCATTGGAACATGCCTATGCAGAACTCCACACAAGTATCCCCTGAATATTTGCCACATTTTTTCCGTACTTTTTCCTGAGAACATCTGTTCCCAATCTAATCTTCCAATTTCCTGCCTGAGAGCCTCATAATTCCCTTTACTCCAAGTAAATGCCTTTCTAGTCTCTTCCTATCTCTCTCCAATGCTAACGTAAAGGAGATATAATTATGATCACTATCACCAAAATGCTGTCCCATTGAGAGATCTGACACCTGAGCAGGTTCATTTCCCGATACCAAATCAAGCACAGCCTCTCCTCTTGTAGAGGAGTTAAAAACATCTGGGCTCAATACAGTACCAAGAAAGGATCTTGTATCAGCAGATTGTGGTTCAGAATTGTTTGTGAGTTGTTTATAGGCTAGTGAATAGTAGTTGTGATATAGGGTACAGTACAACTGAAAACATTAGACATGCATTTAACAGGAGTAGGCTACATATTGGCTGACAAATCAGATTATTACAAATGATGTTGAGGATGAATTCCTGGAATGTGTATCAGGTGGATTTCCAGCTCATTATGTTGAGGAATTGACTGGGGAAACAGGTTATTTTCAACCTAGAACTGTGCAACAAGGAAGTGTTAATTAATAATCTTGTTGTAAAAGTGCCTTAAGGAAAGAGTGACCATTAAATAACATAAATGCTAGAAAATGCTGAAGATCAGTCTGAAGCCAAGGTTTGCAGTTGATACAAAGGAAACTATGAAGACATGAGGGGTTGGTTGGCTGGGGTAGATTGAGAAACTACATTAAGGAGCGTGACAGTGGACGTGCAGTGACTAGCATTTAAAGAAATAATACATAATTAGCAACAAATATACATTCCTTCAAGATACAGAAACACAATGGAAAAAGTGTTACAACCATGGATTTCAGCTAAATTAAAGATTGGTTTTGGTATTGGTTTATTATTGTCACTTGTACCGAGGTACAGTGAAAAACTTGCCCTGCATGCCGTTCGCACAGATCAGTTCATTACACAGTGCATTGAGGCAGTACAGGGTAAAAACCATAACAGAATACAGAGTAAAGTGTCACAGCTACAGAGGAAGTGCAGGTAGAAAATAAGGTGCAAGGTCATAACAAGGTAGATTGTGAAGTCAAGAGTCCATCTCATTGTACAAGGGAACCATTCAAACAGTTTTATCACAATGGGATTGAAGCTGTCCTTGAGCCTGGTGGTATATGCCCTTAGGCTCCTGTATCTTCTGCCTGATTGTAGAAGAGGAGAGAGGGATGCTTTCTATGGTGCATCGATTAAAAAATTGGTGAGTTGTCAAAGGGGACATACCAAATTCTTTATCCTCCTGAGGAAGTAGAGGTGCTGGTGAGCTTTCTTGGCCATGGCATCTATGTAGTTGGACCAGGAGAGGCTATGGTGATGTTCACTCCAAGGAACTTGAAGCTCTCAAACCTCTCGACCTCAGCACCATTGATGCAGACAGGTGCATGTACGCCACCCCCTTTCCTGAAGGTAATGACCAGCTGTTTTGCTGACATTGAGGGAAAGATTGGTTGTCATGACACTTTCTATATTACTAAATATAGAGAAAATGCTACAAAGTTGCCAGGAAAAGCAGGATGTCTGAAGGTCGGAGAATTTTAAATTGAATAAAGAATTAAAATAAAGAAAGGAAAATAAATGTGAGAAACAAAAAATAGACTGTAAGAGCTTTTATAGGTATGCAAAAGGGAAAAAAAGTACGTGCAAATATGGGCCCCCTACAGATAAAAGTGGAAAATTTTATTATGGGGAATATGGATATGACAAGGATTTAAACTTATATTTTATGTCTAATTTCACAGAAGACGCAAAAAACTCCCAGAAATAATGAAGAACCAAGGTTCCAGTGCAAATGAGTGGATTAAAAGACATAAGTATCAGTAAGAAATAGTACTGAGGAAGTCCAATGAGCCTGAGAAATGATAAATGTTGAACATCCCATAGTTTTGAAGGAGATGGCTAACTTATCATTTTCCAAAATTCTACAGTTTCTGAAATGGTTTCTGCAGATTGCAGGGAAGCATTAAAGGACCACACTATTTTGAAAAAGGAGGGAGAGAAAAACAGAGAACTTCTGATCCATTAGCCTGATATTGGTAGGAGGGAAAATGCTGCAATCTATAATAAGCATGTGATGCCAAGACAATTAAAAATAATAATATAATTGAGCAGCATCAACATGGATTATGAAAGAGAAGCCATGCTTGACTAATCTATTGGAATTTTTTGAGGATACCCTAGTAGAGTAGATGAGAGGGGAAAGCAGTGGATGTGGTGGATTGGATTTTCAGAAGGATCTTGTTAAGATTTATTTATTAGTTACATGTACATTGAAACACTGAAATGCGTCTTTTGCATAGAGTGTTCTGGGGGCAGCCCGCAAGTGTCACACGCTTCCGGCGCCAACATAGCACGCCCACAACTTCCTAACCCATACGTCTTTGAAATGTGGGAGGAAACCGGAGAACCCGGAGGATGACCCACGCAGACACAGGGTGAAAGTACAAACTCCTTACAGACAGTGGCCAGAATTAAACCCGGGTCGCTGGCACTGTAATAGCGTTAAGCTAACTCTACACTACCGTGGAATCAGGAGCAATATACTATCATGAGTTAGTTAGCAGGTAGAAAACAAAGAAAAGAATAAGTGGGTGCTTCTCGGATTGGCAGGTTGTGACACTGTCCCTTCAACGGCCACAAACTATTCCAAAGTATAGTGATGCTTTGGCTGAGGACACCACATTTTATACTTCCAAGTTTGCTGATGGCACAAAGTAAACTAAGTTGTAAAGTCCAAGTAGTATATGGATTAAAGAGACTTCAAGGGAATTTAAACAGGATAAGTGACAGGACAACAACGTTGCAAATGGAGTACAATGTTGAAAAATTGTGAGGTTATCTACCTTTGGTTTAAAAAAAACAGAAATGCTGAGTATTTTTTAAATAGTGAGAGATGGGGAAATTTTGATGCCTGAATTGCTACATGGGTCTCCTTTACTCAAGTCATTGGAAGCTAACCCACAGGTGCTGCAAGCAATTAGGAAGGTAAACAATGTGTGGGTTTTTATTGCTTAGGAATTTTGAACGCAAATGTGAACATGGGACACAAGAGACCTGCAGATGCATCAATCTGGAGCAACAAACAATCTGCTGGAAGAAACTCAGCGGATCAAGCAGCATCTGTGGGAGGAAAGGAATTGTTGACGTTTTCGGCTCAACAAACTGTCGACCCGAAACCTGATGCAGGGTTTCGACCCAAAATGTCGACAGTTCCTTTCCTCCCACAGATGCTGCTTCTGACCTGCTGAGTTCTTCCAGCAGATTGTTTGTTGCTACAAATGTAAATATGCTTTATTAAAATTTCAGTTTAATTGTACAGATTTGGTCCTCCTTACCTAAGAAAGTATGTATTTGCTAGAGAAGGAATTCAGTGAAGATTAATCATACTGGTTCCTGGACAATAGGTCCAGGTCCATAGAAGAAGAGGTTGAAGCGTGCTGATCTTCTATTTCAAACTTAGAAAAATGAGAAGTGACCTTGTTGAAATACACAAAACTTTTCAGAGGGCTTGACAGGGTAGATGCAGGGAGAATGTTTTCCTCTGGCTGAAGAGTCTGGAACTGAAGGTCACAGTTTCAAAAGAATGAGTAAACTATTAAGGACTGAAGTGAGGAGAAATTTCTTCACTCAAAGTGTGGTGAATCTTTGGAATTCTTTGCCCTGGAGAGTTGATTGCATTACAAACAGAGATCTATATATTTCCTGGATATTAAAGGAATCAGGGGATATGATGCAAGGCAGGAGAATGGTGCATGAGTCTGAAGATCAGCCCAGATCCTGTTGAATGGAGGAGCAGGCTCGAGGTGCCAAATGGCTAACTCCTACATCTATTTCTTATGTTCTTATATTAAAGGGAACTGAGAATACATTGAAACTACTTTCACGGTTTGTGAAGTCTAAGCCTTCAGGGTGTATCTAAAGATTAAAGCAGACTTAAAAAGACTTCTACACTCAGAGACTTGTCAGAGTTCGCTAGTAGATTCTGTTGATACCAGGAAACATCAGTTGATGCTGGGTCACATGTTAATTTTAAATCTGAAACTGATATTCCAATATAATTTTGGTTATCAAAAAGCTATGGGGTAAATGGAAGTATATAAATTGGGTCACAAATCAGCCAGTGTCTGTCTGCAAGGCAAATAAGCTCGAAGTGTTGGGTGGACTGTTGTTCCTCTGTTCCATGAAACCCAACTAGTTATTTTTTTTATTATTCCAAAATAAACTTTATTCATCATAAAAAACAAAACTATATACAACAATAAAACAATGCAAACATTTTACATTCATGTAAGGATCAATCATTAGTGTTACCTTTTCATATAACAAAAACCACAGCACCAATGCCACTCGTGTGGCTCCCTGGGGTGCTACCCCAATCCCATATTTACAATAACTTAAGGGGCTTCCTCGCCTGACCCCACCCCTCCCTCTCCAGTGGCAGAAGAACCCTAAAACTGTAATCCTCCCCGCCGAGCCCTTGCGTTGGCTGCACCCAGCTTTAGTGCATCCCTCAGCACGTACTCCTGCAGCCTGGAATGTGCCAATCGGCAGCATTCCCCTATGGACATCTCGCAGTGCTGGGAGACCAACAAGTTTCGGGCAGACCAAAGGGTGTCTTTCACCGAGTTGATGACCTTCCAGCAGCAGTTGATGTCTGTCTCCATGTGTGTCCCCGGGAACAGCCCGTATATCAGAGAATCTTCTGTTTATGCAGCTGCTGGGGATGAAACGTGACAAGGACCCTTGCATCTTTCGCCACACCCTCCTCGCAAACCCACAGCCCGCAAAGAGGTGGGCAACCACCTCGTCCCCAGCGCAGTCCTCCCAGGGGCAGCGCATGCTAGGAGTGATGTTCCAACCATGCAAGAAGGATCTGACTGGGAGGGCCCCTCTCACCGCCAGCTAAGTGAGGTCTTGGTGCTTGTTGGTGAGTTCTGGCGATTAGGCATTCTGCCAGATGGTCTGGACAGTCTGCTCAGGGAACCACCCCCCAGTATCCATCGAGTCCTTCTGCAGTGTCTGCAGGATGTTCCATGCCAACTAGTTATGTTTAGTGATTAAAAGGGTAAATAAAGATGGTTGTAGTAATTCGATGGCTGTCAATAAATCATTCTTCAGCAAATGAGCACCTTTAAGTTTGGGGTCTCCTTCTTGGTTTTAAGTAAGAGAATCTACTGTAATTTTTCATTTATCTTGCTCTGTCTTTTTTTGTTGAATCTACTTCATTTGGTCCCACACTCTTTCTGAGTTGACATCGAATTCACCGACTCTAATTTATCCCCTATGACCCTTTGTTTATTTATCAGTCCTTTACTCTCATTGGTTAATATTCTCATTGTATTACTCACAGATGGTCTGTTGTTTTCTTCTGCACCATTATGAGATATTGCTGATTTAAAAAATAAATTTGAAACTTGTACTAATAAGTCTAACGAAGTGTGGTGATGAAGATCCTACCCCAGCAAAATCTGAGCCAATATCATTTGATTGAAAACTTTTGGAAAATAAGTTCTTCTCTCCCTACTTTCTATGAGCTTGTTTTGGAATTACCTTCATATAACTTGTTTTGCATGTGATGATTAGATTGAACTCATATCAAAAGTCTTTATTTATATTACACACCATCAATGTTAGTGCTGTGGAAAAAGTGGGAATAGATTATCTTATTGTTGGATCAAATCACACCAGAATTAGTTTATCGATAGCATGATGTCCAAGGTGACAAAGCAGCACTGAAAACCAATGTCAGTTACTCTTTGGATATGCCATGTTTACAGTGATGATCCTTTCAATTCAATTTTTTTTTAGAATCTCTTAAGAGCAGGAAGTGCTGCTCTGGATTTAGAAAATGGGGAACACTGGAATACACTTCAGCAGACAGAACAAGGGATTGCTCACCTGATGCGGCAACTCGAGATATATGCGAGGACTCTGGCCCCAAAACATGAAGCTTACCTACCTGAACCCAGTTGCCATTGTAACCCCCAATATTAGTAAGTAGCTCCTTTAGAATGTCAGAGAATGCAGTGATTATCTTATTTAAATTGCCCATGCATAGCCTGTGCTTGCAGCTTCTTGGGTACAAATGTATTGTAAAATACTAGAACACTTTACTCATGTTATTTGAGGTGCAGTCTCATTCCAGACATCCATGAAGGTTTCAAGATTGCAATTAGTATCCATAATGGATAACTCTAATAAAGTGAAATACCGTGGCATGTGGTTCTATATTACAGCATATTGGGTTAAAAGTTCATTCAGTCATGAAAATTTAGATCAGGTTTTAATGATGGAGAGTGGCTTCAGAATCAAATTTTTCACAGCCATTGGAGAATGGACCAGACCACTTAATTCATATAAAGCATTGCATGGATTATGTTTGTATAACTATTTGATTGTTCATTCTTTTTGAATATGAGATAAAGTGTAAGTAGACTATAAGTTGGAGTTTGCAATTTATGCTATGTTCTTCAAGTTGAATAGTCTCTCTGAAACGATCAGAAGAGATTCAGGCCACAGAGACATCAAAGTTCATTGAAACGTAATGAAAGCTGTTTTGTTTTTGTTCTCAAGCTTCATCAATGACCTTCCCTCATGAAAAGGTCAGTGGTGAGATGTTTGCCATTTGTGAACTGTTCAATACATGCGCGATTCCTCAGATAATGAAGTAGAGCATGCAGCAATATTCAGGCAAGGTGTAGTAAGTTGTAAGTAACATTGCATTCTGCAATTGCCAAGCAGTGGCATCTTCAAGAGGGGAATTTAACGCCTCTGCTTGATATGAAATTGAACTAACCATCAACAAGCCCCCTGTCCTCATCACTAAGAAGATCATATTTGACCATAAACTTAAATGAACCATGGCTACATGAGTAAATCAGAGGCTGGATATTGTTTGGTGAATGATTCACCTCTGAATCCCCCAAAGCCTCTCCACCGTCTACAAGGCATGTGTCAGAAGTATAGAATACTGCCCACTTGCCTGGAAGAATGTAGTTCCAAAGACACTCAAGAACCTTGCCCTCTCTCGTAGCAAAGCAGCCACACTTGATTAACACTCTATTCACCAGCATGGTACACAATAAAAACTACTTCCACCGTTGGTGCAGCAGTTTTTTATTGTGTACATCTACAAAATACATTGCAACAACTTACCAGGGTTTCTTTGATAATATCTTCCAAACTGCAGTCTATTACTTAGAAGATCAAGTAGCATAAGCCACCACTGGCATGGTTCCCTCTAAGTCATGCATTATCCTGATTTGGAATGCTTCACCATTCCTCATTGCTACTGGTCCAAGATCTTGGAACACCCTAACTAGCAGCCTTATCATCTAAAGAAGTGCACTTGTACAAGAAACTGCTCACCCCATCTTGTCAAGGACAATTGGTAATAGACAACAAAATGTTGACTTTGCCAGCATGCCTGCATTCTGTCAGTGAATATTAAAAAGTAACTTGAAACATGTAAATCCACCAGGAGCCATTGTTTCACTTTGTTAATTAGTTGAAAGCTTTCATCTAAGCTACATGTAATTGTTCTATCATCTGCTAATTTTAAATACTCACACTAAGGTGCATGTCACAACTGGTAACTGCTTGTTCTCTGGGCTCTTTACAAGCTGATTGAATCTTGGATAGGTAAAAAATATATTCCTTGTGGAAGCAAGTCAGAATACCCATGTGAGATAGCCTGAAGTTAAACTTGAAAATATATTCCATGTAAAATAAAAAGCATAACTCTTTGTTCTACTGATTCTAGATAAAACTGGTTATATGTATTTATAAAGGTTATAAGTTCAAAGTTATATAAGTGTAAAATGTTTGTCTGCATATCTCCTGATATTGAAAGCTTAATTCTAAGAACAATGTGTGTTTTACTACATCTCTACTCCAGTAATAAATCCATTAAACCTCATCCATGGTTTTCTGTTTCAGTCTTAACAATTGATCATGTGGAGAATGGCATTAAAACAAGAAAGCAATTTCCTCGATATCACAGCGGACTCTTCCGTGGCCAGTCTACATGGGATGCACAGACACATGTTGTACTGCCAACATCAGTTTTATTTCCATCCAAGGTTAAAGGTAACCAACAACAGTATTTGCAGTTTCAGCAATGGGATTTAAAGAAGGTGCATATCGATGATTGCTGTGGATTACCAGAGTGCATACCAGTGAATGTTGATCGGATTCCATAAGTAATGCAGAACACTAATGTAAAAGAAAAAATACTGCAAATGCCTAGAAATCTGACATGAAAACAGAAATGCCAAGAAATGATCAGATGACATCTGTGGAGAGAGCAACAAAGTTAACATTTCAGGTCCATAACCTTTTATCAGAACAGTTTAGCTAAATACAGGCCGTCCCTGGGTTATGGACACCTGACTTACGGACTCCTACCACATACAACTGAGCTCCCATAATATTATTAAATTTAAAAGTCCAATGCACAAAAGACAGAACTAGTTTCCTCTCTCTCTCTCTCTCTCTCTCCACTTCTAGTAATTGTTCTTTCTAATCAGTCTTAACTAATTTTGCTGCCATTCATTGCAATACTGAGGAGATATGATTATTTTTATGTATTTTCTGACTTACGGACAGAATTGACTTATGGACCTCAGTAAGACAACCCATTCGTTCCCTGGGGACGGCCTGTATCGATGGAAGGTTATGGACCTGATATTTCATACAATTGTTTGTATGATGGAAATTTTCAGTAGATAAGTGTGATGGTTGTTGAACCCTTGAGGACTGTTTAATTGATTTTCTGCTTTTGCAGTTTTTTTGTCAGACTGAATTTACATCTCACTACATTCTTTTATCTACACAGTTGAACCTACCTCCAATACAGAGATCCAAGTGCGGAATGAAACTAGTAAAGTCTTGCACCAACGGATTTTGCCAGAGCCTGAGCCCACAATGACTATTCTAATCCTCCTCATTTATAGGACATTAGGTAGCTTACTACCTGCACGGTACAACACAGATCGCCGTAACTTAAGGTACGATTTCAGCATTTGGCATGTCTTGGGCTTCCGGCAATATATTAAGAGATTTCAGGTATCGATTACAAAATAACAAATGAACTAATCTTTTGATCAGCTTAGGGTTGATAGGTTTTCCTGATACCTGAGATGAGGAAGTTGTTTATTTGGAATCGCTGTCAAAGAAGCTGAAGCAAGTTATTGCTGTGAGTCATGTGGTGCAGCCAATGTTGCTTCAGATGTTTAGGCCAGTCATCAAGGTACCAGGCAAGTTGACTTTTGCCCTGGAGGGTAATGAGATTCTTCAATGGTGGTGTGACTATATTCCATAAGACCCAAAGACATGGGAGCAGAATTAGGCCATTTGGCCCATCGAGTCTGCTCTGCCATTTGATCATGGCTGATTTATTTTTCCCCCTCAACCCCATTTTCCTGCCTTCTCCCCATAACCTTTGATGCCCTTACTAATCAAGTATTCACCCAGGCAGGTGTAGAGTATTGCACTACTCTCCTACTTTGTGCCTTGTAGGTAGTGGTGAAGTTTTGGGGAGTGAGAAGTTGAGGCGTTCATTGCAAAATACCCAGCTTTTGTTGTCCTGTAATAACATGTACCATTCATTTGGCTCACACGGTGGCATTTCTGTTACTTCATAATCCTGGAGGATTTAGAGGGGGATTTTGCAATGATAATGTGATTAAACAGTTTAGATAATTAGGCTTCCTGTTGTTGAAGATAGTCAGTGCTTGGCACTCATCTAGTGTAAAAGCTACTTATCACTTGCATGCCTATGCCAGATCTGGTGCAAATAGCATGGGCTGTTTTATACTGAGGAATTACTGATGAAGCTTAACAATGCATAATTCTAACCTTATAATGTAGGGGAAGGCCACTAAAAAGCAGCAGCAGATAGTCGGATCTAGGTCAGAGCACAGAGGAACTCTGCAGTGATGTCCTGGGACTGAAATGATTGGCCCTGTGTAATCACAGTCATCATCCTTTGAGCTAGGTATAACTAGCCACTGAGAGGTTTCCCCGACTCTCATTAACTTGATACCTCCCCTCGTCTCTGAACTCAGTTCGTACTTAGTCTAAAGCTATCCCATGATGCGGTTCTGATAGAACACAAACTGAGCAACATCGAGAAGTTAATTGCAAAGCTAATGCCACTTGATAATGTTATTGATTATTCGTTCCATCTCTTTGATGATAATGGAGAGTAGGTTGATTAAATGATAATTTTCACTGATGCTCCTTTAATCAGTTACAGTGAAATTGATTGGACAATAAATACTGGCCAGAAAACTGACAGTTTAATTCTTCAAATAATGTTATTAGATCTTAAGCATGCAAGTTACCATTGCCAAACTTTGATTTAAAAGGTCATTCCTTCAAAGATGCAGCACTTTCTCAATTGTTCTGAAATATGAGTCTAAATTATGTGTTTTTACTTTGTTGGGAAACACTTGGTCTTCAGTATTTTCTCCTCTCTAACGATACAGTAGAGCTACAGTTATAGTAGTGAGAAATTATCAGCAGAAATCACATAGCTGAACTTCAAATGCAATGTTATCTCAATTTAGCAGTCAGAACCTTGACAATAAATTAAACTGAGCTGGAAGCCTTTCATCTCTCTTATTCTTTCCTATCTTAAAATTTATTGTTATATTGAACTTTCTTGAATTACAGACTACCAAAACATCCTGTGATGAACTCTCCAATTGTAACTATCTCTATTTTCCACAACAACACATTTGTCCATGGACCATTAAACTCACCATTGACTTTGGAGTTTCGTCTGCTAGAGACTGCCAATCGCAGCAAGCCTGTATGTGTGCAATGGAATCATTCCAGTCTGTAAGTACATTGAACTGCCCAAGTAATAGTACTTTTCAGAGTCCAAGAATAAATTAACCATACATATCTTACTAAGCAAGTTCTTCTCCTCTGTTGTAATGTCTGGGTTTCAGAAATTGACTTTGTTGTACAACTTCAAAGCCAGCAGGAAGGAATGACAAATTGTCAACAAGGGAATCTGAAGAACAGATTGTTGACGCTCTCTAGACTCTTGTCCTGTTCAAGTAAATGTGATTTGGTTGAATGTTGCCACTTTTTCTAGTAGAGACTCAGTATTTCTAATATCCAAGACTTTTCCCAATCTATTTACTGTCCAAAAAGGTAACTAAATGGAGAAAATGGGGAAATTGCTCCCTGACTAAATTCCCTTATAATATTGCAACTTAGATTGTTCAGGTTCGTGGTTGTAACCATAAATGGAAACTTCTTCAATTGTAAGAGCAAGGTTCTAATTTTTTTCACAGTGACAAAACCAAACAAGGAATTTTTGTTCCCCTTGCTGATGTCAATAATCTAACATCATTTATTTTATATAGGAATGTACAAGTTAGGCCTCTCAAGCCCCTTCTACTCACAGTAACCTATCAGCATCTGATTATCAAGTGTCCATGTACTACTGTCTTAAAAATATTCAAGGACACTTACTGCTGCACTTTGAGAAAGAGAGTTCCAAAGGACTTACCACCTTATGGGAGAAAAAAATTCAACCTTTCTGCTTTCAATGGACACACCTTATTTGAAACAGTGAGCCCTTAGTTCTGGCTTCTCCCACAAGAGGAAACATTCTCTCCACTTCCACCCTGTTAAGACCTCTCAAGGTCTTGTATATTTCAGTAAAGCTTCCTCTCACTCTTCTAGACTCCAGTGGATACAAGCCTCGCCTGTCCCAACTTTCCTCAGAAGGTAACCTGATCATTCCAGGTATCTGTTGAATAAACTTCTCTGAACTGGTGACTTAAACTGTACGTAGTATTCCAGAAATGGTCTCACTACTGCCCTTTATAGCCGCCCCGCATTTCTACAGGACCCTACATTTCTGTTCAATTCCCTTAGTAATAATTGGTAATACTCAGCTGCTTTTTTCCAATGACTTGCTGTACCTGCATACTAGCCTTCTGCCTATCATAAGCAAGGACTCCCAGATCCCTCTGCATCTCAATCTCTCACTGTCTAGGTAATATTCTTCTTAATGTTTCCAGCCAAAAAGACAACTTCACATTTTTCCACATTTAACTCCATTTGCCAGATCTTTGCTCACTCATTTAACCTTTCTATGTTCCTTTTTTAGTCTCCTTATGTCCTCTCCACAACTTAATCTCCTACCCGTCTTTGTGACCAGCAAAGGTACCTTAAGTGCCTTCATCCAAGTCATTATATAAACAGTAAAAAAAAATGAGGTCCCTATAGCATACCACTTGTTATATCTTGTCCAACAGAAAAAGACCCATTTATGTCTAATCTCTGTTTCCTTTTAGCCTTGAGGGAGCTTGATTGAAGCGTATAAGATTCTGAGAGTCTGTTGTCTAATACATCAGTTCATGGGTTGGAAGTTCTGGGAATACCCTGTAGCTTTTCTTTCTCCATTAAGCCTATTAGTATCAAATTGATTCTTCATCTTAATGACCTCTGGATTACAATGCGATCATCCTGCTCCCCTCCCACAATACATTCAGTTACATTACGTTAAATAATTTTAATCCATGGGCTGTAAGAAGTGTAGCAATGGGAAGTATTTCTGGATGTTTTGCTTCAGTGGAAAAATAGCAACCCTCCAATTAGTTGGAATTTGGCAAATAATCATGTTAATGTAGAAAATATATAATTAATCTTAGACTGCCATATTTATTTGACACTGTATCAATTGGGTTTTTAATCAAATCATGACATTGTTGCCATAATAGCCACCTATTGACTTATTGTATTTTGCTGAGGGGCAAATCTGTGAGACATAAATTTACATTGCTTTCTCTATTAAAGATAACTTACACCAAAATTACTACTGCTACTCCCATGTTTACAATTGTAGTAACCCCCCCCCTGAAATTTGCACTTTATCTCAAGTATTTTTCGTTCTAATGTTGCCCATTACCTTTTGGTGTGAAGGATCATATTATATCTTCATATATTAGATTTTACACACAGATCACCAATCTAATTAGCGTTTTAGAGGCGAGTATTACTGTTTGTAGGAATATTTGGCTCGTTTAGGGTAAATCCTTATCATATTTAGAGGCATTTTATGTTATTATCATCAGCATCAAATTCTGACAACCTTCCTTGCCTGTTGTATTTGTTTCGTCTTTCAGTAGTAGTAAAGTACAGAGCATATTGGTTCCTAGGGTAGAAGTATCAGGAAGCTCCCTCCTCATAGATCTCATAGATGTAGTGCCACACCAACATGCTGCACCATTTGGGTGCCTTGGGAAACTCAGAAGAAGATGAACCCTTTAATTTTGTCAACAAAGTTAAATCTAATTGAGGTCCTAATTGGATCTAATTGAGCTGAATTCAGCTCAGTGCCTAATCTGTGCACCCCCCCCCCCCCCCCCCACCACCACCTTTATAAATGGTATCAGTTATCTGGGCAGGATGCAAAGTTTGGCAAGGTTTCAGCAGCAGATCGACCTTGGGAAATGTCCTGCTGAAGTCTCACATCCAGACTCAAGAATATCTTGACAGACGGCAAGGCTGGAACTTAGAAATTATATATTTTGGGAAACAAAGTTAATCACAGCACCAACACTAAAAATAATTTTAAAAATATTAAACAAAATAACTTTAAAAAGAAAACCAATTATTGAACTTATTTCTCTTTTCCCATCAAATTAATGGGGGCACCTTTTCTATCCTAAGTCTGATTGGCTTGGGGTTGGATGGGTAGATTCTTTAATAGAGAAAGCATGCCCTGCACCTAATTTATGTTCGGGTTAAAGGAATGGTCTCGCATCAACTTTTCATTGTTGATGAAATTTGAAACCTTCAGTTTACTTATTCCATAGACATCTTGTAAGGTACTGCAGTAGTTCCAAGTATTTAAAACAAAACTGACCATCTTCCTGACTTGCACTCCTTTCCCTCAAAAATGCATGTGCTTTTTAAGTAACTCATAATTTTACTGAATGGTGATGCAGATCATATCCACCTTCATTGATCTATTTCATGGCATGTGGTCTGGTGTCAGGTGGGAGTCATAGGCCTAACACTTATAAAATCTAATTGTTTCTGTTTAAAGAATATAGATACCTAGTATAAAATGGAAGGCTGTCAAGCAGAAAGGGCGGTAATGTCTTGACATATTTGGAGAATGGGAATGATTAGTGTTAGCAAACTCTGTTTGACCCTGTTCCAGTTGTAATCTGTGATAGCTCCATGATCTTTTGACCTACAGGAGTCTTTAGCTGTTATGTGCAGATGGCTGCAAATGAGGAGCAAGGCAGTAATTGAGTCAAGGGAATGTGGCCGTGCTATAAAATGCAAGAGTAAAGCAGAGCTGTTTTCTGTATTGGTGGGGTTCTGTCTTTCAATTACTACCTCCTGCCTTTTCCAGATGTCTTTTTTATTCTTTATAAAATAGAGTGGATTATGCTGCTTTCCACTGCAATGCATATGTGATATTTTTGTTTTGGTAAACTTACACAAAATTGACAAAATAATATTAATTACGGTACCAAATTTTGATTAAGTCAAAAAGAAAAGTTTGGGATTTTTTCCCCTCAGAACTGTAGTCATTTAAGAACAGCACATTTGTAATGAAGAGCTGTAAGGAAGATTTGTGACCCTCAGTTCCCATCAATGCAGCACACAAAGCCAAACCACTCTGTCCAAATAGAACATCTATTTCCTTATTTCAGGTTTGTGAGAATTAAACACTAGCTCTTTACGAAAGGTTATTCTTACTAGTATTGCCTCATTTGTGCATAAATCAACATCAGATGTCAGCACTACCAAGCATGTATGCGTTTTAGCATGGTTGCCATGCTCACTGGGTGCAGTGTCTACACAGTGTAGACTTTGGTTAGGTATGGGCAATAAATAAACTTATTACTTTAAATTAAGACTGGTACTTAAGGGCAGTTGATTTATTGCAACTGCAGTATGTGGGAGCTGATGGAAGCCATTGTGATCCATGGTGACTACATCTTCATGAAGTGTGTGCAGTTTAAGGAAGATCAACTTGGGTAATCCAAGATTTTAAAGTTGTGATGTATCAGAAAGGGAGAAAGTTATCTGGATATTTTGTTCCATGAAGCAATCACACCCCTTCGATTAAGTAATGCAGAACTGGTCAATACGAGAGAGACAGGAGCGTCTGACTAAGAATGAGGTAGATGTCAGAAACCAGAAGGTAGCCTTAGAGGAACAAGGTTCTTGCAACCTGTGTGGACTTGAACATCATCTGACTAAAGAACCATGGTGCAGGAGGTCATTCTAACTGGGGGAGTGAAATGGAATGTGCCTGTGATAGAGGACAATATAGACAGGAGTATAGATACAGTTCTCTGCAGCCACAAGTGTGAATTCCAAAGATGAGGTGAAAGGCATCTCCTTGGAGCTGAAGGGGAACTTGGAATGAGAGGGGAAAGATCCAGCTGTCATAGTCCACAAGGGAATAATGGACAAAGACGAAGTCCTGTTAAAGAAGTATAAGTAGCTAAGGGTAAAAGCAAAACCACAAAGATAGTAATCTCTGGATTACATCCTGAGCCATATTCATAGTATCAATAAGATTATAGATTTGAATCTATGGCTTAATCTGTGGGAGAAATCGGTTTCAAATCATGGGGTACTTGCATCATGGGGAAAAGAGGCAGCTGTTTCATTGGGATGAGCTTCACTTGAATCAGGTTTGGACCAATGCCCCAGTGAATTGAATAATCAGGGCAGTAGATAAGATTTTAAATAGTGAGGGAAGGGTTCAGTTGAGGGGAAATTTAGATAGTTGAAGAAAAAAGAACGAGGCTATAGTGCAAGGTAGAAACAAGGGCAATAATAACCACAGCTTCTCAGGAAGCGATAATGTAAGTTTATTTCAAACTAGAATCAGAGCAGAAAAAAGTAATTAAAATGACAAAATAGAAGGCTCTTTATCTGAGTGCACGCAGCATTCGTAACAAGATTGAGTTAACTGCACTAACAGCAATAAGTGAGCAAGATCTAATACAGTATAACTCCCATAATCCGCTGACCAGTGTTTTGAAACTACTGACAGTTCAGCTTCTGACTTACCGGGTAATGTTTGCTGCATTCCTACTCTGTTCACTGGGAATCTGGTTCCAGTACTCCATTTCCACTCACTGAGACCCCTGCCCCTATGCTTCATTTCCACTCACCGGGACCCCGGTCCCTGTGCCATTTCTACTCACCGGGGCCCCGGTCCCTGAACCATTTCCACTCACCGGGAGCCCGGTCCCTGAACTATTTCCACTCACCCGGAGCCCGGTCCCTGAACCATTCCCACTCACCGGGAGCCCGGTCCCTGAACCATTCCCACTAACCGAGAACCCGGTCCCTGAACCATTCCCACTAACCAGGAACCCGGTCCCTGAACCATTCCCACTAACCGGGAACCCGGTCCCTGTACCATTCCCACTCACTGGGAGCCCGGTCCCTGTACCATTTCCACTCACCGGGAGCCCGGTCCCTGTACCATTCCCACTCACCGGGGCCCCAGCTCCCATGTTCTCTTTCAACTTACCTGGTTCACTGGAAAGTTTATTATAATGCTGTGTTATATCTCAAAATAAGTCAAACTAATATGAGAGAATCTTTTGTAAAGATTGGTGGTGATTTAATTAAATTGAAACAAGAGTCTTTAAATCTAATTAAACCAAACTATGAAGTCATGAGGCAAGTGTTAGCAATGGCAGATTGGAAAACCACATTAACATATAAACAGTAAACAGGATCAGGGATAAAATAATAGGAATGAACAAGATATTTCAGGTTGGGAGGCTGTGACTCATGGGGTGCTGCAGTGCTGGGGCCCCAGCTGTTCACAGACTGTCCCAATGATTTGGATGAGGGGACTAACGTAATATATCCAGGCATGCTAGTGATACAAAGCTTAGCTGTAAGGATGATGCAGGGACTTCAGAGGGATAAATGCAGACACAGTGAATGGGGGAAGGACATTGCAAATGGAATATCATATATAAAAGTATGAGGTCATCCATTTTGATGAGAAGAATAGAAAGGTGGAGTACTTCTTAAATAGTGAGAGATGGAAAGGTGTTCATGTTCAGGTGAATCAAGAACTTATTACACAAATCACTGAAAATTGACATGCAGGTTCAGAAAACAACTAGGAATGTATTTTGGCCTTTATTATGCGAGTGGAAGAGTAAAGACATCCTACCTCAAATGTACATTGCCCTGGTGCAATCTGGAATATTGTGTTCTGATTGGGTACCCTACCTTAGGAAAGATAAACTTGCAACAAAGGAGGGACAATGAAGATTCAGCAGATTAATTTCTGGATGGAGGGTTTTCTGTAAGAACAGACCTGAAGCAGACTGGGAGTGGAGTTTAGAAGAATCAGGGTTGGTCTCTTTAAAAAGTACATAACTCTCACAGTGTTTGTCAGCGTGGATGAGGGGCACATGTTTCCCCTAGTTGGGGTGAACAGAACCAGGAGTCACAGTCTCAGATAAGGTATCGGAATTTATCTCGAAATAAGATATTCAAAACTGAGACAAGAAGAAATCTCTGCACCCAGAGGGTAGTGAATCTTTTGAAATTCTCTACCCAAGAAGGTTGTTGGGACTTATTTACCAGGTATATGCAATAGAGAGATTAGTGTGGGATGGTGGAGCTGAGGTAAAAGATCAGCTCCTGTTTATATTTCTTGTGTTTTTCATTCAAAATATGGAAACTGGAGATTAAATGTCTGTGCAGTCTTCATTGTTCATGCTATATACAGTGATGCTCACAGAAACAAAATAAAAATAAACTTCCAAGGTTTCCCAGTATTGGAAGATTTTTGCGTATATCAAGGAAAAGTCAGAAAGGACCTTTTACACTATTTCTCTGAGGTTTCCATCTGGGTATCTGTGCAGTGATCAGACAAATGATGAACCCCAGTAGAAATTCCAGATGCCAATGTTTGCTGAAAGCTGTGAAATTCAGTTAACAAGTTTGCAAATTATTTAAAAGGGAACTGTGATCAGGCAGTTCAACATGTTGTGATGCTATTTTGAGCTATCAGCTTAATTTGCAGTTAGTTTCACATTCACAGAATATTACTCCTGATTTCAGCTGTGCTGTACAGTGAGATATGAAGGCTGTAGACTTATAAACAGGAGGGTTGGCAGGGGTGGTTAGGTGGGTTGTTAAATCAAACCAATTATTCATACTATTGGTGATTATGGACAAGGAATTAATGAAAGCCTTGGTCAGCTGCTTACTTGTACCCTGTAGTATTGACATGTGTCAGGGGAAGACTAAGGGCTCAAGATAGAGAAATTGTAAATGTGCAACTTAAAGTTAAAAATAAAATTTTTTTTTTAAGGAGTATATGGTAAGTTGCTCCTTCTCAGTTTTATTTTTTGTATTCCCACTGTGCTGTGGCTGTACCTAAGTTAATAACTGTTGTCAGATACTTTCTAAATTGATGGTCATGTTATCTTGCAGGTCTGAACCAACTGGCACCTGGACAGCAAAGGACTGTGATCTGGTTGACCGAAACACCACACATGTCCGATGTCAGTGTTCACAGCTTGGGATCTTCGGGGTTCTAATGGACAGCTCACACCGTGAGGTAGGCGGTATTAAAATGCTAGTAATTATATTAACCAGTTTGAAAACTTTGAACCTCAGAACAGCAGAGCATTGATTCACGACAACAGTTTATCGACAAAATGTTCATCACTGGATAACATTGTGTTGTATTAAATACCAGCGTTAAGGAGGACGTAGGAAAACAGACAGTATGTAGTAAGCAGATTTCCAACTCTTTTCCTTTCCCGGGGTAAATATATAATTTGTTTGTCCTGCCTTTTTGATTTCAGAAGGCTAAGCCACATTTGGATTTCTTTTCTTGTTCATTTTATTGGAAATAAACATCAAGGGTAAGGCCAGCATTGATTGTCCATTTCTAATTGCCCTTGAGAAGGTGGTGGTGAGCTGCCATCTTGCCATCTTGTGCTGGCAAGGTGGACATTATTAAAGACATGCAAGTATAAATATTTTCTCAATCTGCTGAACCCCATGATAAGACTTCGCAATCTGTTTCATGATATGGAGTTCATGTTTAAATGATAATGTATTTAGATGCAGCATGCTTAAGGGTTCATTGACTAATGCTGCTTACTTTTCCATCAATGACACACACCATCAAGAGAGTGCAAACCAGGGATTTTGATCAAAAAACTGTTAACAGTAACATAATCAGTTACCTTTAGAGGCAGTTGCTTTATTGGCCAAAGTCCCCTGAATATTTGACCAGTTTATGCTCATTCACCAATTGGTTTCATTTAGTCAGTTCACTACTTCTTCTATTTCAAAACAGAAACAATCACAAATATGTTACTTTAAGATAAATATCTACACTATCGGTACTGCATCCTACCTTGGTTAATCTGAGATTTCCAATCAATGAAATCTCTTGCCTTTAGTCTCCTGGTACTATAGTGCATAAATGGACAGTTAGTCTTAATACTCAAATAAGACATTCCTAGGCCCTTCTAAGTATTCCGATTTCAGTTAAGATGGGAGTACTTTCCTGGCTGATTCTAGAGAAGGTCCTGAGTGTGAAATATGAGCTTTGTGGGAAACAACAGTTACGTTCATGCTAAATGGTCTTTTTATAACTGCACTTCCCTGTGTTCTTGTAATGGGTAAACAGCTTTTTTGTAATGTCTCTGCAGCAACTGGAAGGAGACCTAGAAACTTTGGCAATCGTCACTTACTCCAGTATTAGTGTGTCTCTTGTGGCACTGCTTCTCACTTTCTTCATCCTGTCTTGTCTAAATGGACTGAAATCCAATATTCGTGGCATCCACTGCAATATTGTGGCAGCTGTTTTCTCTGCCGAACTGGTCTTCCTGTTGGGAATTAATCAGACAGAAAATCAGGTAAGGAAGGAGGCAAGTCTGCATGAGATTTCTTCTCATAATCACACCTTCAAACAGCACATACATCATTCTTGGAGGGATAGGTGCCTTTGCACCTCATATCAATCTTGAGGAGATCTTTTACAACATTTTCTGGATTTAGATTGTTGCATATAGTAAATACAGTACACTTAAGCTCCAAGCAAAACTCATCAAATCCATTCTTTTGCTGACAGTGGACTTAAATGGACACATCAGAAGCATCAGGAAATCCAAAGAGTAACTTTAGATGGTTATTTGACTTATTTCTATACAAATGGAGCGCTTCATTTTACTTCTCATTATCTTACTGTTCTTAAGACTTACAAAAATGGGAAATATTCAAACTTGCATATATGTTGAGTTGAGTTTTGTGATTATTGGTTGTCACTGGTCACCACTGCTGACTTTGGCTAAAAGCTATACAAACAACCCGCCAAATGGGAACTTGCAGAAACCACTGGGAGCATTCTCAGTGGCGTAGACAGGCATCAGAAAGGCCTTCCATATTACTAAAAGTATTACACTGGGAGCCCAAAATAACCTCAACCTGCAAAAATTGATAGCAAGTTCTCCATACTTGCCCAAAACTGTCAAAGTCCTATTTAAAAAAAAACAAAGACATGCAAAACCAAATAAGTTTTAAAAAAACATTAAAAATTTTCATCTAAAGACTTAAAATATTTTCAAAAACTCCAAACACCTTCTAAAAAAAATCTAAATTAACAACCCAGAAGAGATTTTAGAAGATATACAGACATGGTTTTTTAACAACAAAACCTATTTTAAAATTTTTTTGAACAACTGAAGTCTGTCGCAGCCATTCATTTCCATTCAAATTGTAACGTGATACCCTTTGATTTACATTTTTTTGAGTTTGTGTAAGTTTATGCATGCGTAGAAATCCCAAAGATACTGTCATTTACACCGGGTAATGAGATAAATGCAGAGCATCATTTTCATTACCCTGCTAAATCTACGTCTGCCTTTGTCTTTTAAAAAGAAATGTGGCTTGCATTTCAGAATCAGAATCAGGATGATTATCACTGACTTATATGACGTGAAGTTTGTTGTCTTCTGGCAGCAGTACAGTGCAAAGACATAAAAATCACTATAAATTACAAAATAAGTAAATAGTGCAAAAAAAAGGAATAACGGGGTAGTGTTTATGGACTGTTCAGAAATCATTTTATGTACAACCTAATTATGCCTTGGGAACATCCCAAAGTTGCTGTTAAATAATGTTTTACTTTTGAAGTACTATTCCACATATATGAGCTGCAGCAGATTGAAGCATGGTGAGATCCCACAAGTGATCTGTGAATAACTGATCAGAATACTATTTTGTGTGATATTGTTGAGACATGCTGGTACAAGATATTGAAAGAACTTGCATACTATTCTTTGCAAATTGTCTGAGGGACGTTTAACATCCACCTGAACAGACCGAGTTTTGGTATAGGGCACAGTTGAAAGGCAATGCAGCACTGATGCAGAACTACATAGGAACATCAAAGGAGATAACGTGAAGTTTGTAATGTGGCTTCATGAGATATATAATGCCTTTGCCACAACTGAGTGTGAAATAGAAATGGAATAAATCAGTAATTTCTACAAAGATCATTGAATTAAAATCTAATTAGTTTGGCATTATTTAACCAAACAGAACAAGAGCATTGTGTAAGTTAGATTTTGTAGATTAATTCTTGAATTTGTATTTGTAGGTTTACAAAGAGCTTGGATGCTTTGACTATTATAAGTAGCTATTAAATTTCTTATTCAAAGTACAGCTACTGCAGATTCATTAACTTGAGCACTGGAAACAGAGACAACCTAAAAATAAAGTTTTTGGGGGGTATCTAATGGACTGAGACCCAATTTGGGCAACACAGTGGGGCAGATAGTAGAGCTGCAAACTGGTTTCAATCCTGTTTCCCGGTGCTTTCTGTGCAGTTTGCAAAATCTCCCTGTGACTGCATAGTTTACTCCAGGTACTCCCATTTTCTGTTGTTATCCCAAAGATGTGCAAGCCGTTAAGTTTATTAGTCATTTACATTCACCCTGGTGCGTAGATGACTGGTAGAATCTGGGGAGAGTTGATGGAAATGTGGCAAGAATAAAATGCAATTAGTGTAGTTTTAGTGTAAGTTGATGCTTGATGGTCAGAACAGACTAGGCAGGCCGAGGGGCCAGTTTATATGCTGCATGATTCTATGACTCTTTAATCTCAAAGTTCAAATAATTTGTTGTGTAAAAATATGATTTAAGGTTTGTTAGAACCTTTCAGCTATGTTATACCTTTCAATGCATTCTTACATTATTGGGGCAAAACATAATAAAGCTGATAATTTTTAAAGGAATTTCTTTTCCTATCGTGCTGAGGTGGAATGATACAAATGTAGGAATGGGTAGGATTTTTCATATGTCCTTAGAGAATCATTGGATATTATGGGTCATTTGAATTATGGAGTATGCACAAGATTGTGTGTATTCAATTTCTAATTTCCAGATTCTGTGAGTACTTTTATATTCAATGCTAATCCAAGAACACGATTCATAACAGTATGAATCCAGCAAGCCCGGTCAAAAATCCTGAAGTAAGTCCCACAACAATTAGTATTAGACTGATGGATGTGGGAATATGTAACCTCTCTAATGTGAATAAGTCCAGTCTTGGCACATATACAAATTTTTTCCGGTAGGAGAAAGGCCATTAATATCTAATTTTTTAAGAGCTTTCCAACAAATGACAAGTAATTGTTACAAAAGGGTTAATTTCCACAGCTTCCTATTCTTCCTGAAAATGAGCTTTTAAAATTGAAGCTTTGTGTCCACCACCTGCTGTCTTTTGTTTTGCTTGTTTTCAGCTGCCGTTCATATCAACCTTAATGATATCCTTGAACTTGAGTTTTCTCCCTTAACTTTTCAGCTTAGAATAAAGATGATAATCATTTATTGTGGAAGTCCAGTTCATGGAAGATTGTAATTGTTGAAGTTCAGACAGTTCTCTTCTGAAAGTTACTAAGGAAAGGAGTTACGTATATGAAGGATAAGAAATTGCAGGCTCAGAGCTCAGGGGCAATAGCTCAGTAGAACAATTCTAATATCACTTACCCTCCAATAAGCTACTGAGCTTCAACAGATCCCAAAAAATCAACCGCTGCCTTGAACAAAATGCAAAACATTTGCTCTATATAATTAAATTATAATCAATAATGAAGTATTTAAAGAAAAACACTGGTAGGTGATTTATGTCTCAGGTTCATAGGTGATAGAAATCTAAATAAAAATGATACTAAAGTGAGTTACATAGTAAGAAGTTACCAATGTGACCTTTTAATATGGACTGTATTAACCATCCAAATTTCTTTCCCCACAGTTTCTTGTGCACAGTGATTGCCATCTTGCTGCATTACTTTTTATGGCAACTTTCGCCTGGATCTTCGTGGAATGGCTTCACATCTACCGGATGCAGACTGAAGTTCGGAACATAAACTATGGTGCCATGAGGTTCTATTATGCCATTGGCTGGGGAGTGCCTGCCATCATTACAGGTTGGCGTCAGTAGCACATGCAGTAATATGGTAGTATAAATGTATCCTCGCACCAATGAAAATGGGCATTCTATGTCTGTCTACTATCATGTTGGTGTTTTTGTCATTTCCTATAATCAGGAGAATTTGTTCACTCAGGATCTTCGGTCTAATCCCAGCAAGCATTCGTATCTTTTTCTTACAGTTACAAACGACAGTTAACCATACAACACAAAATAGGCCCTTCGGCCACATATTATCTTTGTGAAGTGGCATTTTGGTATATTTATATTAGAGAACATCTGTTTGGTTTTATACTCTCTGCAAGGGTTAGTGGTGGAGGTTCACCAAAGGCAAGTGATAGTGATGGTCAGCCCACTTTCTGAGGTTCAGTCAAATGGTTACAATATGACTCATTGCATGACATAGAGGTCAGAATTTTGTCTGCAAGATCATAGTTCAGTTGGTAAATTACGTACACCCACAAATAGACCTTTAAGGTTGACAGTACGGTAGAAAGGGCAAATGTAATTGAAATATTTATGTATGAATATGAGGAAAAGTAATGAACTTGTACAAGACATTGAGTCGCAATTAGAAGTGTCTCGTGCAGTTTTTGGTGCTTCGTTGTAAGGATACTCAAGCCATGGAAATGGTACAGCCTCTAGAATTATGCTACAAACGAGAACTTAAAACTAAAAGAAGTTGAAAAATTGAAGCCATTTTTAGTAAGAAAAGAAGTTTGAAAGAGTTACCAGTAAAAGATTTACTACATTATGAATTTGGAAAAAGGCAAAAGCTAAGGAATAAAAATAAAACTTGGAAGGACTTTTCACAAAGGCAGTTACTAGAACATAAAATGTACACTTGAGATGTTTACAATAGCATTTTAAAGAAAGTTGATGAATATCTGAATATAAATATGAATTATCATTGGTACAGTTGTGGTGGGCTGTATAGATCCCTTATTTTCTGTAATTAATACCATCAGTTGTGTGGACTGGACTTGTAACCATTAAGAATGAGAAAGGAAATTCAAGTCCACATGCAAGATTCACGTCCAGCTCCCAAATGTGAAAGTGCATTTGGTTTTTATGCACTTATTCAGTATTTTCTTTTTGCCACTTGTTATGTTCCTCCAGGCTATGGGTTTTAACCCACCATTCACTATTTTTGCTCAGTACCTTGTGTATCTCTGCCTCAATGCTGTGAAAACATTTACTTGTTTTCGTATTCTGTGATGGATTTAGAAGCATGGAGGGAATTTCAACTGGAGCATTCAAGTTTTAAGTCTGTTGGGACAATGATTTTTTTTAAGAATCAAGTGCTTCTGTGCAGTTTGACTGTCTCAATGTTCTTCTTGATTGTTCTCATGAAATTAAGATGAAACCAAATTTAATCATTCTACCACTTCAGTTCTGTTAGATTTTTCAAATCTTTGATACATTTTCTTTTCATTCCCCAGAGGGGATCTGTCAAAGGACTGAATACTTTCATTCCTAAAGTAGGTTTGCCATCTGGAGCATTATCTACAGTCTGGACCATCACAACTAAAAAGGCACATGAATTAATGCACCTGCAGTGTTTAGAGTGGAGGGCTTTTGTAATAAGCTTGAGTTCTTGATTTTCATCTTGTTTTGGAAGTCTACTGCTGCTACAAGCAAAGTCCCTGAATTGTCTTGTTTGTTTGGTATTTCAGCGCTGATTTTTGAGAATGTTTGTGCAGTTTGCATCTATATACCTGTAGGTTACCTCTGTAACCCAACAAAACTAATTCAATCTATGCTATTGTTTTTAATTACAAAGATTAACACTCTTTTAATTAGTTTCCCTATGTTATAATCTATTGTTGCCCTTTTCAAATCACATGATGCAGCCCATCTATAGTTGAGAAGATAAATCACTTGCAGTTAATTACTAGATGGCCTGGTTTTTACATGGACATTGTTTGAGAAGGTTTGAAACTCCATATATTTTTTGCTTCTCGCAGCTTATCACTAATATGTATTTTCCAGGTCTTGCAGTTGGTCTGGACCCAGATGGCTATGGGAATCCTGATTTCTGCTGGATCTCTGTACATGATAAGCTGATCTGGAGCTTTGCTGGACCAATTGCAGTTGTTATTGTGGTAAATACAACTCCTCCTCCTTTAGTATTTTTAGCATTAATATAGGAGCTTTATACCTTCTATAAAATTTATTTGTGTCATAATAATCAAGTTTCCTTGGATTATTTTTCTTTTCCTTGGTCTGCCTAACCATTTTATTCCTACTTACCTTCTCCTGGCAATTTTTCTCTATCACCACCCTTCCTTCTGAAGACTCTGATCTTCCAGACCCAAACAATAGGAGAAATTCTCCTGATCTCTACCCTTGTAGACCACTGCCATTATAAAAATGACTACAAATTCTCTGTGAAAATGCAAAATGTAATATATTCTGAACAACTTCATCGCTAGTGTATCGTTTGCATTTGGGCCTCCCTTTAGTTCCGTTAACTTTTAAGACTTGTTCTATTAATTCATTTCCCACCTTATCCATGAAACCACTGTTGTCATGATAGCCTTGTTTAAAAATCCTTCAGTTCTGTTCAAATGTATATTTGGAGTCCTTTTTGAAGTCTGGACTTTGTTTAAAGTTTCACTTAGTTATTTGCTGCTTTTAGATGAACATTGTGATATCCTTGTTGGTAGCAAGAATTTCCTGTGCCCCAACGCAGAAGGAAGCCAAGAAAAAATCAATACTGTAAGTAGTCAAAAGTGGTATATTAATCAAAAAGAGCCAACACTGTTGCCATTTTTACTAGTATTTTTAAATTTATTGCAGATATTGACATTTATTTGTTTGCCTGGTATTTTGTTAAATAGCTGTTAAATTCTTCAATCCTGCACATTTATAAATGTGTGTTTTAAATCTGACAAAAAGTATTTTGAATTAACACCTTTTATTAATGAGTTGCCTTCTAGTACAGAATTATCCTGTTGAAGATTTTCTGCTTTTTCTGTCTTGTGAAACAAGAGTATATGATTTGTCTTTCATTTTACTGCCCAGGAGTCCCTGCCATACTGTTTACAGAGATATGTAAAATGATCCTCACTTGAAAGAAAATGAAATAAAAGCTAATTAACTAATAGCTATTAAGAAGCACCCTGCACATTGTTATACTGTAGGTGTGAATTTTGTTCTAAGCTTAGGGAGAGGGATTGTCTGATGAATAGTAAAAATTATTGCCCACATTTTACAAACATATTCGCATACCCATGTTTATTTGATAGGATGCACTGAGTAAATCCAAGGTTCTGGAAAGAATGGCTTAGAGTAGGATGAGAGATTATACATTGAGACTGGATTTAAAAATAGTGAGATATAGAAAAGAGAAATGTGCACGTTGATGACTTAAAGCAAAAAGAATCAGTAGAAATCATAGAAGAGCAATGAAAGTAATAATGTCAAAATGGAAAGAAACCAGAAAAGTTGTAATGTAAAGAGAAAGTGGAAACCATCAATGATACAAGCTGTCCATGTCCTAACTTGTAACTAGTCTGATATCATAAGAGATGACAAAGCACTGTATAAAGGAAGTCCATTCATGTGTCTTTTCCTAGAGTGTGTGAGACGTATTAAACAAGTCATCAAAGATATAGGAGCAGCTTTCAAGTAATGCCTAGTTCCAGTCAAAGGCAGAGAATTTGCTACAATGATTTCTCTTCCTGCCCTCACACCACTGAAGGAACTGAGCAAAGATCCTGCAATTTCTTTTTCCGCATGCTGCCCTTTGCAGAGCAAAAAACAGAGCACCTGGGGGAAACCCACGCAGTCACAGGGAGAACGTGCAAAGTCCACACAGACAGCACCAGAGGCCAGGATCAAACCTGGGGTCCCAGGAGCTATCAGACAGACTGTTCCATGTTATCAGCCTGCTCCCTAAAATCAAGCATGGATCAACTGACGTTTCCTGCAATTAAACATTAAGAAGAAACCATCTCAGTTGCCTTTCTCCAGTCCAATCACTGTCACAAGCTTTTTTCTTTGACCTCGGTATCATTGCCCATCTTCCTCTCTGCCTCAGCTCATCTGCTGAATAAGTCATACATGCTGCATTACCAGCAAACTCAATTGTTCCAACATTCTCTTGAGAAAACCTCTCGTTTTCCTTCCTTTGTAAAATAGAACTCATCCAAAACTCTGCTGATAATATCTTAACTTGCAACTAGTCTGATTTTTCTGGCACTCTTGTGCTCACTTGTTTACAGCATCTTGATTTTAATTTTTTTTTTACTTTAAGTCCTTCTGAGCTCTTTTCATTTTGTACAACCTTCCATGTTTCCATGTCAAAGTCCTTTGTACCTTGAGCTCTAGTGTGCCCAAAGTTTGGAATTCTCTCCTCAAACTTCCCTGCCTCTCTGTTTTCTCTTCTATTAGTCCCAAAGTTGAAGTTTAATTCTCCGACCCAACCTTTTAGTTATCCCTTGTAATATCAATACTTGTCTGATTACTCCCCTACAAAACTCCATGGGCTGGTTTCTAAAGGCAAAAGGCTACATAAATGCAAGTTATTTTTGAGCATTTGGAAAGTATTCATGATTATTGAGATAATGCTTGAACTTATTCTGTGCAACCTATCAAAAACTATATGTGTATGCAGGTGTGAGACAAAATATAGGCACTAATATTTGCGATTCTAATGTCAATATCAATCTAGCACAGACTCGATGGCTGAGTGGCTGCCTCCTGTGCCATTATGACCCTGTAATCAGGGCTGGAGAGTACAAACGTCAAGCTGAGGGGTGCCAGCTACTGGGTTAGATTGGAAATATATCAAGAAATTGAGGGGTTTTCTGCTTTCTCCCCTCCAAATGCAGACATCACTCATTTTAAGTACATGAACAAAGTGGAGCATCATGTGCCCACCATACAGCCGATCTGTTTCTTCTTTATGCCCAGAAAATTGGGCAAGGTATAAATTGGGCAAACTGCCCTTCCAGAAATTATACTTTGTGCAAAGCCCTGCACTACTTACATAAGGGCAGCAAAAGTTTCTTTTCCTAATGAATCGTAACCCAAGTTTCCGTCATGAGCCGCTGCCACAAGCCCCACTCTCTTACCTAGCTTCCTAATCATTGATGCGTATTTAGTCTCATTTTTAAAAATGAGTTATGTTTGACGTGATTCAAATAAGTTTACGGATCTCAAAAACAGCTCAATGGGGTTGTAAGAAAATTTATAAGCTAATCAGGAAGCAAGAGAACTCTGAGTGATCATTTCTCAGGGAACACAGTTCAAGCCTATCTGACTTGATCTGTCTGAAGGAGTTAAAACTGGCAACAATCTCAGCAGCAAAGTAATTATTACATTAGGAGCGTGCAGAATAGTATTTCAATCCATGAGTAATCAAATAGCACTGCTTTTTGTAGAAAATAAGTTATCATTGTCATTGAGCTATATAATGAAAAATGCAGAAGTTATTCACTCGTATGTTTTTAATGAATACTCTTGTAGAGCTGCTTCAGTTATCTTCCTCCATTATATCGTTTGAACTACATTGATTTGATTATTTCTCGCATAGGGTTTGTACCATGTATATGTGTTATTTGTCTGTTTTATTAAGCTATATCTTCTTTACTCCTTTTCTTCATTTTTATTTCCCTTGTTTCTTTTTTTTTAATCTTGTTTCTAGTGGTCTTTCTCTTCTTGCCCTGCAGTCTACCGTTTGTTGCAACTGTAATACAACCAGGAAATCACGAAAACCTCAGTAATACTCCAAATAGATTTTTAATTTTATTTAGAATTTACCAAGAACAATTCCTGGCTTTGACTGCACTGCAACTGGGAAAGACTGAAGGTGTGGGTCAGAAAGGTGCCTCCATGGTTCAATTTGGTCTTATCTGATTGCAATGTTACATGTACAGCTGATGAAACTTGCCCAGCTTGAATGCATGGGAGAATGAAAACCACTTGAAGCTTCAGTGAGATCAACAGCTTCAAACTTTGAGCCATCTGCCCATTGTCTTTTGACTGCCCTGTTGCTTTTGACCTATTAATTTTCCTATAGTAGTTCATGATCATGAATCTCTCAATGTTTTTATACTGTTCAATACAAAATCATCTCCCAAACTACAGCTTGCTCACCCTGGCATTTTAATATTTATGTTTATTCATTTAATTTGTTCTTTAATTTGAGTTTAAAGGACTGCTTTTAACAAAGTTATGTTTTTAATAGATAAATTTATTGATAACAACAGATGTTAATTTAACAGATGTACAAAATCATGGTCAGTGTATTTGAACTTTTGTGACCAAGAAGACAAAATTCTGTAAGGTATTTCTTATCAGTTATATCAGCTCTTTTATTTTCACTGACCTGTTACATTTAGAAACAGAGCAAGCAGTGGTGTTTAAGAAAATCTATTCCCATAGTGTCATTTACATGACAGCAGATTATTGCCTAGGTTTAATAGCAGCACAATAGCACCATCTGGTAGTAAAAAAGCAGTACTGCATGAGCAGAAAATACTATTGCTAAATTCTCAACACCATCTTGAATTAAGTCTTTATTTTCATACCCAGAGCAAATCAATACAGTCTGATTTCAATAAACTGTGGGTTAGAAGGTAATTTTTCAACTAAAATGGCAGGTAAAAGAAATTTGTAAATGGCAGGTAAAAGAATTTTGTAATAAAGTACAAAATATGTTATAAACTAATATGTGGCAATTTAATTTTGAGGCATTTTAGGCTGAATTGTCTTTTCTTTTCAGGTGACTACTATTCACAAGGACCTTAATCACTTTCATTGGTATCTCATTTTCAACTGAAAGGTTGAATTTTCAGTGAGAGTTTACTTCATGTGGTTGTATTGTGTCTATTAAAGAGATTATTGTTTACTCCCAATTTTCCATTTTGCTGCAACATTCAAGGCCAATAAAAGCTGTCATTACCATTAAGTAATCTTTTTTTTTTGCCATCTATCAGATTAGTTGGAGTCCAAACTTCAGCTTCAGGAGAGGAATCAGAAAATGTGCTTACTTTATTTAATAAACAACCTTTCAATCCCAGATTAATGCTATCTGCTGCTGTAATGCTATTCACCAATTTTAAACCCTGGATGTTACTAACATTGTCCACCAATACTTAAGGGGAAGGATAAGAGATGGGGAAAAATAATTATTCCAAACCACAGTTACTAACCTAGGAAGATTTAAATCCTGTCGTAGTTCAGACATATTTAAACTTAGAGCAAAAGTTGCAGACTCTAATCAGAACCTAGAACATTTGCTGGCCTATTCAAATAAAGTGAAAAACTGATATACATTTTAGGAATAACTACTACTTCAACCATGACTCATTTGTTTTTTATCTTAAGAACTTCTTAATAAACAACAAGACTCTTGCTTTGATATTTCCCATCCAAAGTCTCTCCTCCTGGCCTGGAAGACAAAGCATAAAAGACAAAAGTTAAAGAATGCAAGCCAGCAACTTCTCTGATATCTAGTGGTAGATTATTATAATCATAGGGAGAGATATATCCAGTTACTGGGAGAAAAAGGAATTGGGTCTGAAAAATGGGAACGTGCATTGTGTAACTATATACTAAAACTGATTTTTGCATCCAGGGTTTCCAAATTGAAAAACTTTGTCTGAAAATGCTTTTGTTTTCTTTTGCCACAATATTGTTTTCTTCAAAGCAAATTTCTTTAGAACACATTCTAATTTAGTTATGTAACAGTTCACTTTTTTTTAAACCAACAATGTTCAATTTATCTTAAGCAGTGTTTTCCCCTGCAAAATCCTCTGGAAAACTGGGTGTTCTTTTATATCTGTCCAGGCCTTACATTTGTTTACATGCTTAGGGCTGCCAGCAGACACATGAGGAACTGGGACACCGGGATTAAACCTGGGCCCTACAAAAACGTCGTTCTGACCAGTCCTCTGTGAGTAGATGTAACTCCAGGGTCCTTCATTTTCCTCTTTTTTTTCCCCCAAATGAGTAACTTTTATCTGTGTCTTTTTCCTCTTTTTCTCCCCATTGTAGTCCGTACACCAACCAGGAGGATGAATCAATTTGTCCTAAGTAATGACCTGCATCTGTGATCACCACCCACCCTATCAGGAGGCATGATTCAGATGTAATTTCTTTCCATGCTAGAATGTACCCTTGTGGTAAAGTTATGGTGATAATTTTCCCTTACCACCATGTTAGAACTTGGCTAGTGAACAAGAATGTGCCAAGAAGTCGGTTTTGAGTGCCAGGCAGGCTCTGAGCTTAAAAGTGTAAATTCATGGCCATAAACATCTGCTCTGCTGCTTCCTTGACCAATATGCAAAAGTCCTCTTAATCAGTTTTTAAAAATCTTATTATTAATATTATTAACAGTCCTCTTATTAACAGTCTTTCATACAATTGTATCTTATCAATAGTGCTGTGTTTGTCCTGTTGCCTAAATTGAGCCTTGCCTTCACACAATTCTGTCCTCTTCTCCCGGTACCCCCATATTTGCACATTTTTGTTTTAACCAATTGGCAGGTGTGCTGTTTCTTCCAACAAGCTTTGTTGTTCCCCTACTCTGTCTTGTTGTGTAGGTTATTCTCTGCTTCTCTCTATCTCTCCAGTACCACAGTACGAAGCGCCTTCATTCTGCTGCTAATCGTTAGTGCCACATGGCTTTTTGGGCTGATGGCTGTCAACAACAGCATCCTTGCTTTTCACTACCTCTACACTGTCCTCTGCTGTTTTCAGGTAAACACTAACTCTCACTAACTCTCTGCATGGCAGCATATTCTAAGCTGACCTGTCTGAGTGATGGAATTCAATCCATCATTTTCCATATTGGATGATACTGTGAAAATTGTTTGACATTTTCAATCAGTGTAAGATTGTCTTCTGCATAACTTAGATTTTATTGCTTCTTTGAAATTTTCTATTTTTCTCCTTTACATTTGAACTTGAGACGTCAGCATCACCATATCTTATATTACAGAATCCGTATTGTTAGTACATGCCTGTGCAAGCAAAAATTGAAAAGTCATTCATCTGGTGCTTACCTGCGCAGTACGGATTATGTATCAATACATTTATATTAGTTCTGATATCTTCAATACTTGGTGAATGTTGTAAAACCTAATAAGTACAGTAATATAGTGCTTATATTACTGGACTATCAGCCAGAGTTCTGAATTATTGATCCAGAGACACAAGTTCAAATTCCACCAAGGCAGCTAGGGAATGTAATTAAATAAACCTGGAATTTTAAAAATCCATTGCCAACAATGATGACCATGAAACAAGATTATCGTTAAGAACCTACCTGGTTGAATGATATCATTAAGGGAAAGAAAATTGGCACGCTTACCCTGTCTGGTCTATATAATCATACACATGCAACTTGTTATGCCACAGAAGGAGTTCAAAGCATAGCAATCCCAACAGTCCAATTAACCCTTGTTGTAATCCTTTCTAGACCTTAACACAGCATTGATCAAAACGTGCACCAAAGAACTGAATTCCAGAGGTGAGGTGAGAATGATTGCGCTTGACATCGAGATAGCATTGATGAATGTGGCATCAACTTGAGCGGGCAAATCTGAAGTCATACAGTGCAGAAGCAGGCTCTTCGGCCCACCATGTCTATGCTACCCATTAAGTAACTATCTAAACTAATCCCATTTACTAGCACTTCAAGCCATAGCCTACTAAGGTTTGGCAATTCAAGTTCTCATCCAAATACTTATTAAATGTTGTGAGAGTACCTGCCTCCACCATCTTTTCAGACAGATTTCAACCATTCTCTGGGTGGGGAAAAAGAAATGTTCCTCAGACCCCTTTTACTCCTGACAATGGGCATCAGAGGCCAAAACATTCTAGTGACTGGAATCATTCCTTCCACAAAGAAAGGTGGTTGTTGGAGGTCAATCACTTCAGCCCCAGATGTTTCTCAATGCAGAACCCTAGGCCCAACCCTCTTCACTGAGGCCCAACCCTCTTCAATCATAAGGTCAGAAGTGGGATACTTGCTGATTATTGCATAATGCTCAATTTCATTCACAAGTTCTCAGCAAATGAGGCAGCCCGTTCCTGCGTGCAGCAAGACAACATTCAGACAGAGGCTAATAAGTGGCAAGTAACTTTCATGCCACCAAGTGCCTGTCAATAGACATCATCATCATAGAGTCTAACCACCCTACCAATTCCTGTCATCCATCATCAATATTGACAGAAATTCATACTGGAACAGCTATAGAAATACCATGACCACACGAACAGGTCGGAGACCTGGTATCCTGCAGCAAGTGACTCAACAGCTGACATCCCAAGGCCTTTCCGCCATCTACAAGGCACAAATCAGGAGCACGATGGAATACTCTCCACTTACCTGCACCAGTGTAAAACCAAGAAGCTCAGCACATCCAGGACAAAGTGGTCTGCTTGATTGGCATCCCATCAACCACCCTAAACATTCATTCCCTCCACCACTAGAACAGTAGCTGTAGTTACATGAAGTAATTCTGACAGCACCTCCCAAACCTGTGATCTCTATCACCGAGGAGGAGAAGGACAGCAGGTGCTTGGGAACACCACCACCCTCAGTTTCTCCAAATCACACAACTGACTTAAAAGTACATCTTTGGTCCTTCGTCATTGCTTGATCTAAATCCCACAACTCCCAATCCAACAAGACTGGAGGCGCTTTCACCAGAAGGACTGCAACAGTTCAAAAAAGTGTCTCACTGCCACTTTCTCAAAATGCTAGCCTTGCCACTGATGCCAAGGTCCAAAGCCTGAATAAAAAAAACCTTCAGAACTTGGCCAGCTTAGTGAGTGGTGAAGCTATCAAGCCACCCCTTGTTAAAGACATCAAAGTCCCCACCTAGAGTACATTCTATGGCCTTATTTCCACCAGTAATTCCTTCAATTGTTCAACATGGAAGAGACTGATTCGTCATCAGGGGAAGAACCTGTGTGATAATCAGGAGGAGTTTTTCTTTTGCCCATATTGGCCTGACAAGAGGAGTCGTTACAGAGTCTTGTGTCAATATTGAAGACTCTCAGGGCTTCTCTCTTCTGTCTTTGCAACGCCATCCAGCAGATCTACCCCGGCAGTGGGACAAGATCTAACCAGGGATATAATGATGGAGTCTAGCACTTTATATGTAAGATATGATTCTATGTTATTTGGCTTTCTGTGGGACAAGTCTCCCAATTTAGCCACCAGTACCTAGATGCTTGAAAGGGCAACTTTCCAAGGTTGGCTATACTGTGAGTGACTTTGTAGTATCCAAATACAGTGCCTAGGTAGTACCAGGTGGTCTTTCTGGCTTTATTCTTCTTCTGTTCAACATACCAATTTGAGCCCAACTTGCTCGCAGACCATCACAGGGGCATTTAAAAATCAAACGAGGTGTCTAGAATCACTTTTAGGCCTCAAGTGTCGATGACAGATTTCTCCCCGAAGGAGATTGTGAATGAGGTAGATCGTTCTGACTCTTTTCTTGGTAATTATGACCAGGACTAATGATTCTTAATATTCCAAATTATTCACCAGAATTTTAAATCATAGCTTCCATGGTAGGATTGGAATTCATGTCTCTGGATTGTTGGTCCAGTAACTTAACTACTGCACTACCACCATATCCAATTGAATCTTGACTGCATTCTCAGTTCAGGGGCAAGTAGGGATGGACAATGAATGCTGGCAGACTTTGCCAGTGACATCCACATTCCCATTAAAAAGAATTAAAACCCCACACTTGGAAGGAGTGTGAGAGAACCAGTGTTATTGACCATGTGTCTCAGAAGGATAAATACCCTTTTTTAAAAGAAAGCCTGATAAGGTTCTAATATAATGTATGCAGGAGTGCTGCTTCACCCAGAATTTGTACACAACATTTTACAATATTTGTCATGTCAACTGAAGTGGTCTATTATCTACCAATATACATAGCCTCTGTCACCAGTATTAGTGATGCTCTACTGATTGACTGGCTTATTGGTTCCCCTACTCAGTACTTACCATCTCTTTACACCTGTACTTACCTTCTGTGGACATGGAGGGCCAATCTTGCTGGAACTCAACATTTAGGTGGGCAACAGGAGGATTTCCAGCAGCACAGTAAGGAGCTCCTGTCCCCAACACACCTCTAATAGCTTTGACCACTGTCAAAATTGTGCCCTAGCTTTGCTCTGCAGGACCTTCAGAGACATTTAGACAATTAAAATTAAAAAAACTATTCAAAATTTGAAGTTAATTTAAAACACTTGAAAACACACAAATAATCAAAAGCAGGAAACTCTAGTGAAATTATTTTAAACAAACTTTATTCATTATCAACTAATAATAAAAGACTACAAGCCCTATTGAAAATCACTGAGGTCATGGCAGATTTCCCCAGTGTAATGCTGGGGAAACCTCAGCAATGAACCTCAGTTATGAACTTAATCCATTCATAACTTTTAATACAGTAGATCGGGCCTGAGGTACCATGGAAGTGAGAATGAAACTCGAGTGCAGATCAACAACTAGAATGAAAACCCAGTGCTTTGGCAATTGTAAAGTAATTTCTCCGGTAAATTAATATTTGCTTGTGTTCAAAATCACCACAATAACATGAAGCTGGGAGAAATAAGTTGTCAACAAAATATCAGTTACATTAACTTGTTTGGTGCACAAAGGAAGAATGTCCTAATTTGTACTTGAACAGTTTGTCAGATTCTTCATCTGAAGAGATGTGAACCCTAGTTCTACATTTCAAGATTTCACAAGATAAACAGGAGCAGGGCACATATTTACGATTCACTCGATCCAATATGGGTGATCTGTTGCAAAATCAATGCACTCAAAATATTTAATTGTCCTTTTGACCAATCTCCAAACTATTTTAACTAAATGTTTAAGTATACATTAGAATTAGTGACTTGGCTAACTTTTTAAAATGTATTCCTTCCTGAAGGAATACTCTTTGTTACATAGAAACAGAATGCCACAATGGAGAGAGAGATTGTAAACTGCTTAATTAACCTTGAGACAGCCTTGGGTTGCCGAATTCTCCTTGCTTTATTTTGTTAAATGATGTTGCTGAAGACATTGTTTTGTCACTCCAAACACATGCTAGAAACACAAGGTCAAAAAGATTACAGCTGAATTAGGTCAAATCTCAATTTTTATTGCAACATTGTAATTTAAATACACTTGCTGAAACTGAACCTTACAATTCTTGATTCCCTTGGCATCCAAAAATCTGTCAGTCTCGGTCTTGAATATTTCAAAGACTGAGCCCTGGGGAAAAGAATTCTAAAGATTCGCAATGATTTGAGTAAAGAAACAGTCCTAAGTGCCCACCTGATTATCTAGAGACAATGATCTAGACTCCTGAGCAAAGTAGGCTCCCCTCATCCACTCTCTCAAGCCCTGTAATAATTTCATCTATTTCAAAGAACTCACTTTTCATTCTTCTAAACTCTAGAGAATATAGACCTATTCAGTTCACAAGAGAAACCTCAGGCTTCCATTAAAGTCTGGTGCAAAAGATTGATTAGTATCAGGATGTTTTTTTTAAAAAGAAAATCACTATTAACATTAATTGAGAAGGTTCTTTTATGCATCTATTCACTAGCTAGTGTTGTGTATTCACCAGCTAGTATTTGTTGTAGTTTGCAGTGGCTTAATTCCGTGTTTCTCCATTCCCTTCTCAACTACTTCTTCAAAAACAAACCTGATCACAAACTTAGTCTTCTTGCCAATCCATGACCATTATACTTCCTTACTTCATCCTTCCACTTGTTTCCCTGCCTAATAATCAAGGTTCATATTTGAAAGAGAGATGAAATAAATCTAAATTAGTTTTAAATAACTATTTCCAGTGGCAGGTGTATTTTGACTCAGCTTCAGAATAAATGTGATATGCCACATTAGAATGAGCCAAAATCCTGCATCCCTTGTAATCCTGTGGTACATCACTTTCATTACCAAGTCACCAAGGCATCCATCACGAAGGACCCTCACCATCCAGGACACGCCCTCTTCTCATTACTACCATCAGGGAGGAGATACAGGAGCCTGAAGACCCACACTCAACGAATTAGGAACAGCTTCTTCCCCTCCGCCATCAGATTTCTGAATGGTCCATGAACCCATGAACACTACCTTGTTATTCCTCCTTTTTGCATTATTTATTTTGTAATTTATAGTAATTTTTATGTCTATGCACAAAACAACAAATTTCGCGTCATATAAGCCAGTGACAATAAACCTGATTCTGGTTCTCTTGCATGTAGGTGGAATTAGGATTTCATTGTAAAGTTGAAATGGAAGTGATTCTGATAACTGACCCTGCTGCAGAATAAATGGACTTTTAAAATGAAAGCACTTACTGCTTCTTGATCTCCCACAGGGACTGGCTGTCCTGGTGTTGTTCTGTATCTTAAACGAAGAAGTGCAGGAAGCCTGGAAATCAGCTTGCCTTGGGAAGAAAAACCAGGGTGATGACACAACACGAGCACCTCAACTCTCGGTAAGAAGCCTTAAAAGTTTAATAATAGGGCTATCCTAGTGAACAGGAATAGCGTTAAGGCTCGGAATTGATTCTCATTCTCTGTTGATGAACCTCAGAACTGCAGTAACTTTGACTATACTTACCTTTCCTTGAGTCTGTGTTGCTTCCCCCATGTTTTTCCCCTATATGGATATCATTGAGTCAGAATCATCCACTTTCAAAAAGTGGAAATGATGAGCTAATGGGCATTACGTTTGAGTTATCCTGTGAACTTCCATTAATTTATACACACAGTAAATTGCTGCCATGAAGCACTGTGTGTGGACAATACTTCTTTTATCTCCTAGAGCTCCCACCCATACAATAACACATCGCTGTTTGAGGAGAGTGGTCTGCATCGGATAACACTTGGGACATCAACGATATCTTCAGTGAGCACTGCCCGATCAGCACGAACCCACTCCAGCCAACCTGGGTATCTCAGGTACGCTATCAGGATATCAGCATAATGGATTACAATAGGGCTATTTCAGGAAAGGAATAAATTCTAGTATCTAGTACCAACAGCTGTACAGGGCAATACACATCTAATTTGCACTGTGCCCAAAATTTTACACGAAAGAAATAGAGCTCTCTCCAATCTGAATTACCACCAATTAGAACCTGGCAAAGTGGAAGATAAGGGTGTCATTTCACGATATTTACTATGGCACAATCAAAATTATACCTATACCTGCAATATTTGCAAGCATTGGCAGGCATGGCATTGATATTGCAATGGCATAGCTGACTCTTTAACATCACTTTTCTTATCCATTATGAGAACTGAGTCCCATTTTGAGAGAGAGAACCCCTCCCAGTCTAAAAAAAGAGCTTTGAACCATGCCATTCTAGAAAGCAGCAGAGAGTCAAATTGTAGAATGCAAACAGAAATACTGGGGGGAAAAAATAAAGGTCAGACAGCATCTGTGGACAGAGAAACAGAGTTAACATTTCAGGTCAGTGACCTTTTATACTGAACTAGGAAAGGCTATAAAATAGGTATTTTAGGTCCAGCAGGTCAGGCAGCATCTGTGATAAGAGAAAACCCGAGTTAAGGTTACAGGTTAACGAACTAGCCAGTTTGGATGCTTGATCATAAATCTGTAATGTTAATTTCCTTGGCTTTTCCAGAATTGTTTTTTATTTCAGCTTTCCAGCTACTGCTGTATTCTGTACCTCATGGTTCTAGTGTTGTTTGTTTTTTCTGTCTCCTCCATTCTCCTTCTGCTTACACCTGCTCCAGACGGATTAGCTGGCATTAACAAGCCTTCATCAGCCTTTCTCAGGCAACACCAAACTGTCTTCCATTTTCTCTTGATCTCTGTCCCATCACAGATGTTCCTATTGTTCTCACCAACCACATTCTCTGCTACGTAAAATATGTCCGTTTTCTAACTTTTCCTTGATCTGATGCAATGTCATCAACCTTAAATCTGTTTCTCTCTTCACAGATGCCGCACGACTTGCTGAGTATTTTCCAGCATTTCCAATTTATTTCAAATTTCAAATGTCTGCAATTTCTCACTTGGATTAAATTATGGAAGCAGGACAGATTAGAATGGTCATCCAGCTAACCATTCCCACCGAACTGGTCTTATTCCCATTTCTATTTCCAGATATAAGGTCGTAGCATTACCTCCTCAAGGTGTTAGCATTACTTTGCTTGAGCACAAATTTGCAGAGCTTTATTCATTTCCCAGTTTTCATTTTACAAAGACCACCAGCAGCCTTTTTAACAAAAAGATGTATCACGACCAAATCTAGTTAGCCATTGCACATTCCAGCACAAAGGAATGGATTATTTTCACTTTTCCAGTCAATGCCCAAACCCTATATTCTAACGTCAAGGGTATAATATAGAGTTTCCAAAAAATTCTTTTGCCATCCCATTTTGATCTGAATTTAAATGAGTGCCAAAAGAAATATGCAAGTTGTGTTTTAAAAATAGATGCTGACTTGAGTTTTAATATTAATACTGTAGAAAATAAAACAATTTAAATTGCGTTCTTGGTACTCCATTTTCTTTCTTTGCTCTGCTCCTTTCAGAGAAAATTTGCTGGCACGACAGGGCTCAGCCTTGGATCAAACCTTGTTGGGTCATACTGGGCCCACTGATATAGATGTTGCAATGTTCCATCGGCCACAAGATGCGGGTGGAGGAGGTGAGATTGTTACAAAATATTGTTCTATGCCCACAATTTCTTCTCAACAGATTTTATACTTGCGCAGCAATGAACGTTATTGAAGTTTGGAACTTTCATGTGTCAGCTAACCATGTTAGTAGTTTCCCCTTAGAGATGTTATTTGGTTGCCTGATCCTGTTTAATAACATAAGTACCTAGAAATTAATAAAAGTTCGTATAAACCACCAAAACTGTTCCTTGCAAACAGCTCTCTCTATTGATTCCTGAGGGGAAAAATTGTGTATGAGGATTTTAAATTCTGGAAAAGAGAAAACATTAAAACATATATCTTGCCTTATTCTTCGATGCAGGAGTGTTGCATTAATACAATGACACACTTACTAACACAATGATTCTGAGATAGATTTTCACTGTTTGCCACATTGGCGGCAGGTTTGATGATGGAAGTAATTTGTACCTGCTCCAGATAATTTATCAGAAGTTGGGATATTTTGAATCATATGGGTTCTATTTACAGCTACTTCCACCACAGACCATGATCATCCACCTCAAGTGGAAAGATAGAAAATTGCTGTGGGTGAAGATCAATATTCTGCCCCACGCACCAAGGCCACTTTAATTTTTCAAATATTGATATTGTATTGTTTGTTTGACATTGTTATGCATGTAGGGGGGAGAGATCAGCTGCTTGGAAGAAGCACAATCAAAGGAAAATTTGATCCCAGAGAGCAATTGATGCTACAGGTTATTCTTGATAGGATTGGAACACAATTCCAGTCAGCAAGTATGCCCATTATCATTTCCTCCAAAACCAGTTGGCAGACTTCAGTAAATGTGCAATTGGAATGAAAATGTCTTGCATACTATTCACTATAGCCTCATCACCCCAGCAATCTCACAAGGACAAAACTAAAGAAACCTGGCCTTGCTAAAGCTGATGTCTGTACCCAGGACATAAGCAAAATTGCTTGAACATCAAGCAGTAAAACAAGATAACAAAGTCCACCTGACCCCCAGGCATATTTTAAAAAAATGATCCTTGGAACACATGGCATTTATTGCCATCTCAAGAGCCAAAAACATAAAGGCAAACCAGATATGTGCAATTAATTTCTTATCCAAAATACATTAGACAAGCATTATTTTTGACAAATTGACAATTTTATGAAGCAATTTTACCAATGCAAATGTTCAATCTGAATTTATAACTCTCAAGCTGGTAGAATTTGACCTTGTGTCAATTGGATGAGTGGCCCAGATCTGTGAAGTACCAATCTAGTAATATATCATCATTAGAAATAAGAACAATGAGACCCACTTGAATCAATAATTTCTCATGTGTCTGTTTTATTGAGACAACAGTGTACCTCCAGCCTGCCCTTTCAGAGTGCAGCAACAGTTATTGGTTATGTCAGTAGATTAATGCTAATTATTGGTAATATTGGCAGATAAATCTTCACATATCTTGATTATAGTCTCCATTAAGATAGTGGACATGAATGCCACTATTATTTACTTGTATCACCAGCAGTAATTTCTAATGGGGTCTTGAAGACCGAAACTTCTCCTACCATTGGTGACACTCCCAACAGATTACAACATCATGTCACTTAAGCTAAGAAAATTTCTATTGTCTGATCTTTCAATTGAAACGGGTTTTGCACAGACCACGATTCTGAAACTGACAGTGACCTGTCGCTGGATGAGGAGCGTAGCCTATCTTTAGCATCGTCAGAGAGTGAGGAGAATGAACGATATCGCGGGCGGTTTCCACGGCGATTTAAGCGGGCAGCAAATAGCGAACGATTACTCACTGACCCCCTGCACACAACCCCTAAAGGTATGTAAAAAAAATTGAGGGATGCATAACTATCAGATCTAAAACAAATGAAGTTAATTTTGGCTGATAAACTGGACTGAAAATGAAATACTTCCTGATAAACTTCTGGTATTTGATGGGAATTCCTTTCACCTTGGGGCTTGGATTCGAATACAAAGCTGACAGATGAGATCTGAATTTGATTTCCCTGTAAAACATGAGTTGGAAAACAATCCCTGTTTATCTTTAAGATCCATGTTTGGATTCATGCAACTGTTACACTGGGGCATTTTACAATGCAAGTTTATTGTTGATGCAAAACAATTTTGGTCTTGCATTGAAACTATATCTAGAAACGTTAAGGCTCAAATTGACCCACAGTAAAGTGGAGTGAAGCTACCGACGAGGAGCTTGGTTACACACTACTTTGGTTTGGCATCCCATCCAGTGCAGTGTATATCCTTTGGATCTGGAGCACTTTCAAACCGACCCAAGTTGAAAACTCAACTTTCCAGTCCAGAAGTGAAAATGCTACCAGTTGAGACAACAATAACACTTGTGTAACATAGTCTCATTACCCCTAGATGCCTTAACAATAAGCAAGCTTTGGGTTGATTTCCCAGCTTCTAGCAGACCAACATTTGTATTGTAAAAGTCTTATACAAGCAAGAATTGTGTGTCTGCCTGGATAGTGTAATATTGCACAATTGTGACAGTTAAATCGTCAATATTTAGGAAGACAAACATCCTTGTTCTCTGCACACTTAAAGTGATGCAGAGTTTCAACCCAAAGCGTTGCCATTTCCTCCTCCCCCGCCACACAGATGCTGCTCGACCCTCTGAGTTCCTCCAGCAGGTTGTTATGGGCACCCTGCTGAACTTTATCCCTTCATTCAATGTTACGAATACAGGGATGGCACATCAGTGGAGCTGCTATCTCACAGCCCCAGCAGCCCAGGTTCAATCCTGACCTCCAGTGCGTTCTGTGTGGTGTTTGCATGTTCTCCCCGAGACTGCATGGGTTTCTTCCATGTGCTCCAGTTTCCTCCCACATCCTAAAGATGTGCAAGTTGGTAGGGTAGTTTAATTGTCCATTGTCAATTCACCCGAGTAGACGCAAGTGGTAGAATCTGGGGGAGTTGATGGGAATGTAGGGAGAATAAAATGGGTGTGGGATTAGTGTAAATCGGCACAGACTCAGTGGGCCATAGGGCATGTTTCGATACTACTGTTTGCCTTAATGACTCTAAAACAGCTGATCTGGTCATTATTATACTGTTTATTGTAGGAGTTTGATGTGTGCAATTTGTCTGCCATGTTTCCTATGCTGCATTTCAAAAGTAAAATGCTTTGGAAGATCCTGTGGTCATGGAAGGAGTTGCATAAAAGTGTCTTTTGTTTCAGCTTGGTTCCGATTGCATTGTTTCATAAAGTCAAAAGCAATGGTTGGTTTAAGTGATAGGAATTGTTCTGCATTAACAAACGTGGAAAGGAATTTGTTTAGGCAAAGAATACCATGCCCATATAAAATTGTTCAAAGCAAGATTAATGCAGCTCTAACTGTGGTATAGCATCTTGCACTCTTCCCTTCCCCAATCAGTGCGAGGCTGGAGAAGACATTGAATTCTACATAAGATACCCATTGGATTGCACTGATCAGCAGTTGTAAATACGCAGAAATGGAGGTGGAACTTGCATTATCAACAACCTGTGCCTGTGGAGTTGTCTGTACAGAATGCAATATAGAAAATTAAAAGAAAGCACACTTCACTCAAGGTACCAGTCTAATTTTTTTGCAAGATGAGGTGAACAGATGGAAAATTGGGTTATTTTTCCCTTAAAGACACAGCCCCTCTCCCCATCCAGCTTCCTCTGTCTTGGGTCAAAGCGCCTAATAACCCTTAATGTTGGAAGATGAAAATCTGGTGACTTTGCTACATTTAGACTAATATAGCAATTTAAACAAGAATTGTTATGCTTCAAGTCTAAACTAACTTGCTGTTCTAAGAAAAAGATGAGCAACATGATTAAAGTTAGAAATATGCCTCCTATAAATGAGTGTGAGATTTCTGGGAGCAAAAGTTGGCTGCACTCTGCTTCTGAAGGTATTAATTGCCACAGGTCTTTCACAGTTATCGCAATGCATTTACATGTACAACATAGGATGTAATTTTATAAAAGCACACAATTAGAGGATTTATTACCTGCATTCTCTCCTTGTACATGCTGATCTATTAATTGCTAATCTGAGCAGATCATTATTCACTCAGTAGTGTACACAGGACATTAAATGTCTCAACACCTCTTAAACACTCTTCTTACCAGACATGTAAAATCACTTGTAAATAAATTACAACAGGCATATGCAGACCCCTTAGAAGGTTGGAAATCGTACTACAAGTATTATCATACAAAGGTTTGTGTATGTGGACACAAGACAAGTTCAGGATCAGACTCAGCTGTATATAACCGACTAATCCTCCTGATATACACTTGACTGCAGCATAAAAGAATAATCACTTTGGCAAGCTACAGTTGGCTGCTGGAACAAGCTCCTCATCTAGATTCAGAGCAATCAGGAGAATTTGAAAAACCAAAAGCAGCTATAGTTACATCGCCCAATTACAGCCAGTTTCACTGTGAGGATTAGCCTACAAGTCGATGAACTGTACAACTGAAACAACAGAAATGTTATACTCTCTCTGGCAGACTTGCATCCTGGTCAGAAAAAGAGAAGGAGCTTAACACAAGAGAATTTTAAGTAAATTGACTTGTTGCATAATTATTAATAGCAAAATCTAGAATTATTCCGATCCAGTTATCTAAAATTATTAAATCTAAAGCTTGCACAAACACATGATTTATATCTGAAATTATTACAGTAAAGGGCAAGAAAGTTCAAGGTGAATATGCCCAACTGCAAGGAAACAAATTTCATTGACTTGAGAACAATCTGACAAAAGTGGACAGAAAATCCAGTAAGTGAGCAATGACATGCCATCAAAGCAGAAATACCACAGGCAAGGACCAAGTTTATTCCCATAAGGATCTAAAAATGAGGCATTTTAAGGTAAAGCTCGCTGAATGACAAAGGAAATGCAGTTTAGAGTAAAACAAAAAGGATTGTTATCAATTTCAGGTGTAGAGTACAGTTAAAAATGAGGCAAAACACAGAATGTGTTTGATGGGGGAGGGTGATGGAGGGTGTAAATAGAAAAAATATCCATCAAGTGTATAAGACAACACAAAATGAAGTCCAATTATTTTTATATTATTTTTATAAGCTTGTTTAAAAAATGAGCTAAAGAAAAGATGGCCTAATAGAGATAAGAGGATAAATTTTGTGGAAACAGGGCCTGATTTTGATACTGAATAATTTGCTTTTCATCTGTCATTATAAAAAGATGAAGTCAATGTTGGAGTAGAGGAAGGGGAGGTTGAGATATTAGACTGAAAAAGAAGACACTAAAATAGAACAGTGTCTCTTAAAGTTAACATCACCCGATCAATGGGATGCATCCTTAATTGCTAAGAGAGAGATAAGCTCTGACCACAATTGTTCAATCCTCTTATCAGGGTACTGGAGGACTGCAAATGTTGCATTCTGTTCAATACATGAGAGTTAAATAAATCTGGTAATTAAGGCTAATCGGTCTCACATTCCTAGTGAGATAACTACTAGACAAAGATTCTCAGCTGGTCAGCCGGCACAGATTTATTGCATCGATCTAAACAAATTTGAACCTCTTTGAACAGAAAAGATTGATGAACGTGCTGTATTAGATATTCATAACTTGGTACTTCCTACCAACTCAGTTGTTGTTGTCAGGGGGAATGGATGAAATTATGGAGCTTACTGGCCCTCAGATTTCTTGCTTTTTACTGGGGAAATTCTTTGTGCTGGTCCAGCTTTCATCCATTTACACTTCAAAGCAAATTTTATCAATGCATATATTTTATATTGGGTGCTGGTTTTGAGAAATTGCCTTTGCTGATTTGTATGGCAGAATGATCAACAATCAGTTGTGTCACTGGTTACCTATTCAGTCCTATACTCCTTTTACTTTTGGTGTTGAGTACTCACCAGTTATTTTTTCTTCTTTGCCTTTTAGAATATTCCAGGCAATGAAAAAAAATTCTTGTGCTCCATAAAGCCCCAGTAAAAGTAATTACTCAAATAGTAAATTGATGGCTTGCCATTATTAGTCCCAATGGATGAAATTCCATTTGATAACTCGTTAACATTTTGGTGACTTTTTAATAGGCTTCTCAAGTGAGGTTTTCTGTAGTTTTTACCTTTGGTAGAAGGTTAATTACATTTATTTGTCAGGGATGTGTATGAAGATGATTAAGGATCCTTTCCACATCAGTTGGTGGATTGAAGAGCAGGAAGAATTGGCTTGAATTGTTCTCATGTATTTTAGTTACGTAATTAGAGGAATGTTTTATATGAGGTGACAGTTCTGTCTGCATTGAGTCTGCAATATTTCTTTAATTTCAAGGTTGTGCAACCCTCCCTCTGTATGTACAACAGCTATCTACCACAAAGCATAATTTAAAGAAGAAAGCAAATATTGCAAAACAAAAAGAAAATTTTAGACAAAAGCAGTTTTGATTGAGAAGTCCTTGTGACATTTTGTGATTAGCAGTGAATAATCAGTTGAAGAGGCAGAGCTGAAAGAACATTGTAACTAGACAGATCTGTGCAAAATCAAGTTAGCTCAAAGTATAATGATCCTATAATATTGTAGTTAATTGTTCAGCTTGGCTTAGATCGAGCTAACCTAAAGGGTTAACCTGGCTAACATCTCAGATGTAAAGAGATATGAACACGAGAGGGAACAAATCTTTATAGTTCTCCAAAATGAATTCTAGGTATTTGTGGACATGCACTAAGATGTGGATTCTGCACAATAGTGGAAACGATAAGACTGAAATGAGAGAAATTAAATGTAAATGCGCAAATCAGTATCTGGGCAGATGTTGGACTGGTACAAAACTGGTCACCTTACTTGAGGGCAAAGTGTACATGCTACTGGACACACTGGTGAAAAGGGAGTCCTTATTTGCTACTTCTGGCCAGATTTCCTCCAGAACTTTGGTGCCCCACCTTTCAGAAATAGTAATGTGGCTCAACTTTATCAACAAAATGTAAATGCTACCAACTGCACTCTCTTCATTTAGAAATATTGGCACCCAGCAAGTCTTGTTTCATCATTCAGTTTGCTGGAAAAGTGATGAACTTCTTGCCTGTTATTTATTACCCGTGGGAGGATGAATCACTGATTTATCATAGTTTTCAGTGGTGGTTTGAAAGGATCCTGTAATGTAAAGGTTAAATACATAACAACATGAAAAGTCCTGTCTCTTGAACGGACTATCTTAAGGCTGTCCAAGTCCATAAACATGGATATGAATCTGCATTGGTTAACTCTCCGAAACTCCTTTCTCTCATCCAAGAATTCCAATGTCATCAAAATCTCAGAAGGGGTTCCTCTGCTCACCGAAGTGCCCTGTGCTGGTTCTGTATCAAACAAAACTGCAAAATCATTCCTAAAGCAACCAATTAAGAATGCAGAAATTTCCCACTCTATAATGAATGATTATGAAAAGAGCCAAATACAAACCAGTATCAATGCTGAAAGAGAAAGAAAAGTTGCTGTAAAAAACAATTTCATCAGAGTAGCTCAGCAGAATAGTTTTAAGTCTAATTTATATTAGGACTGTGAAAGAAACAGCTACTAATGAAACACAGTGAGGGATTTGTTTGCATGACCTCAAGCATCAGACTCAACCACAATACAACCTTTCCTACAACCTGACATTTCTTCATTAAGAAAACAGAGTACATAGGGCACACAGGCTTTAGTTCAGTTTTATGACTTTCTCCTCACACAACCGAGGCTCTAATTCATAGCAGAAACTCATTTTGCTTTTTGTGCTAAATTCCCAATTCTTTGATAAAATTTTCACAGGACTTTCACTTTGCTTTGTTTGATGCAGGCAGAGCCTGTAAAATGCTTCATTATATTTTACAGATTGTGATGGCAATGATTTAATATCCTATTGGCCAGCACTGGGCGAGTGTGAAGTTCATGCCTGCTCACTGCAGAAGTGGGGCTCAGAAAGAAAGCTGGGCCTAGATTTCAATAAGGATGCCACTAACAACAACCAACCTGACATGTCCATTGTGAGCAGTGATGAGAATACACCAACCCATCTATTCAAACAAGAGCAGCAGAGGAAAGGTAAACATTCACATAGAAACATTTGTGAAGAGTCCTCAGCAGTAATGATGAACCAGAGGAATAGTGTGTGATAAATACAAAATCCACTGTGTGGACAAGTACAACAAATCTACAAAATACCCATCAGTGAACTTTGGGATGTATTGTTACACAATAAGGAACGTAGGGAACAGGGAATAAGGAATGTGAGCAATGGGTAAAGCAGATATTGAAAAAAGCTTCCATTTTGTTGAGGCCTCACTCTTCTCTTAGTTCTCTTCATGTCCTTGACACTTTACCAAAAGCTTCACAGCTACGGTGGTGCTATTGAAATGAAATCATTACAGTAGTGTTAGGAAAACTGGCAGCCAATTTGCACACAATAAGATCCCACGAACAACAGTGTGATTAATAACTGGTTAAATTGCAATTTCATCCATATTGTTTGATGGATGAATGTTGACCAGGCCATACACAATAAGAAGCAGTGACATGCATCAAGGATTAAAAGTGGGATGTGTTCTGGTCTTGAGTCATTCTCTACAATAATTGCAGGTAAAGTTTATGGAGTGGGGAAGTATGCTCCTTCTGTATCATATTCCTCTTCTGTTTGAGAGAGTGCTTATATTAAAACAGGCTCACATTAAATATCATAATTTGACCATATGTACATCTTTTAATCTCAATGGACTCCATGTGGAACGTATAACCCTCAAAGTTTAAGTATCATTTAAAACTTTCTTGAGCAAAGTATCCAGGTTAAACCTTCAGAAGAAAGCTTGAAGTTTTACTGTACTCTTTAATGGTGTTGATTTAACTCAACTGAAAGTTGTGGTCACTATATTCCATCATATTGAATATCCCTATATTGTGTCATGAGAAACTCTATAATTATAAAACAAAAATGAATTACAGCTATTTTGCCAAAATAAATCTGCATTAAAATGAAAATCAGTGTCTGGAAAATTGGAGGTGCAGAGCGCTCAGTTCTTTGATCTGCACTGTCATTAAGCAAGTCACGTGTAGTCTCACCATTCTGGATCTAATTGTCTTTCTAGCATTGAAAATAGTGAATTTCTCTGGATGCAGTCAGTCCTTATTGAAGAAGTGCAAGAGTGATTCCAGACTATCAATACAGGCAAGCTGTTACACTGTGGGATAACTGGATATGGTCATCATCTTGAACAATCAATCACTATTTAACAAAGGTTATCAGATGATATTGAAGAGTGTTAATTTTAAATAATCTTTTCTTTACAGTTGCCTTTCCTGCTGATGGAACTAATTTGACAGCACAAAATCATAAAATAATAGTTTATCTGTTTCATCTAGGTATTTTGAAAAACAGAATGCAATATCCATCTGCAACACTGAAGGATGAAAGCTTGACTTCCATCAACAGAATGCAAGTTGAGTTGCCTTGGTACAATACTTCAACACTAGGTCCCAGGGTCGTTCCAGCAGCTTCCTATGGCCGAATGTACTCAGGTGCTGGAAGTCTGTCTCAACCGGCCAGCCGATATTCATCCCGTGAACAACTGGACATTTTAGTTAGGAGGCAGTTGTCTAAGGAGCAGTTGGACGTACTCTCCAGCAGGCATGCATCTCGAGAACGACTGGAAACTGTTCCCAGCAGGCATGGGTCCAGAGAACAGCTAGATACAATCCCAAGCAGGCATGCTTCTAGAGAACATCAGAACACAGTACCCAGTCGACATGGGTCCAGAGAACAGCTAGACACAATACCAAGAAGGCATGGTTCTAGACAGGAATTGGATGCATTACCTGTAAGACAAATGTCTAGAGAATGGTTAAACACAGGACCCAACAGACAGATTTCTGGAGAGCAGGTGGGCATAGTTCCGAGTCGACATGCATCCAGGGAGCATTTGGAGGCACTGTCAAACAGGCAACCCTCCAGAGAGCATCTAGATACACTGCCTAGAAGACAGCCATCTAGGGACCAACTAGGTCTAATGTCAAGTCGGCAGTCTTCTCGAGAGCAGCTCGACTCATTGTCTCGCAGATACTTATCTAGAGAGAATTTAGACACAGTGCCTAGCAGGCATCCCTCCAGGGAACAATTAAACACTCTTCCCAGAAGACAACCTTCCCGAGAGCAATTAGGGCCCTTGCCCAGCCGACATCCTTCTACAGAGCAGTTGGACATCCTTTCCTCCATCCTTGCTTCTTTCAATTCTTCAGCCCTTTCTTCTGCTCCCTCCACCACCACCCCTTCTGCCCCACAGACGACTTGTACCCCTTCTGGGGCACACACATCTTCAATGACTTCTGCCCCTTGCCCTTCAACTCCTCATTCTGCAACATCCCACAGCATCTCAGAGATCTCTCCAGATTCAGAGTAAGTACAAACTTAAGATCACTTAACTATTCCTGGACCGATGCAAATGTCATTGCTACATTGCTAAAATGGGTTGGAGATATGAGCCTCCTGTTGTGATTTCCATGGTGCATTATTATTGTGAATTATATCATGTACTAATAGCCAGCAGTTGAGGCAATTCAGACTGGCCTAATAGGACAGATTGAAAGAATTCCTCCATTTCCTCAAACCTTTGGAACTTTCAGCCCTTCCCCACACTTTTAAAATTGAGATTTGATCTTGGCCAATTATTTTTTTCTTATTAGCTCCCTTTAACCTGGGACATGTCATTCACTGTGTGCTTTGGCCTTTCACCTGTACGCTTTCACCTGTATGAAGAAGGATAAAGAGCCAAGATTGCCAGTGGAGCATACCTCAAAACTGAAAAGATTGAATGAAAGGGCAAGATAAATCAAAAAGTAACTATTAATTTGTTGAATTTTAAAAGCCACAGATTGTGGTAGACAGGGAAGATCAAAAGAAGTGAGATTTCCCATGGTTCTAAGGTCCTGGAACTGACAAATTAGAAAAGAGACAGTGCAATATGTATGGCATAATTCCCTGAGATTTGAATCTCATGATCCTGGATTAAATCCTTAGTAAGCAATTACTTGTTTGCATTTCCAAAATTAACAAGTATGGTTGAGGACAAGTTAAAGAAAATAGTCAAATACTTCTAAGCGTTCAAATTCTGAAATGACATTGAAGAAAGGAAATGGAAAAAAAGTGGAGAGGATGAACTATTGAGCATAAATGCCAGTATTGATCCATTGGACTGAATAGCTCCTTTTTGTACATTCATGGTGATGCCTGTTACTGAGTTCAATCTTAGTGTTACGATACAGGCACAGTTCTCACACTGTAACCTTGTGGTTTTAGTTGAGATATTGTAAGCATAAGATGTAAGAATCTGGAGTAATATAACTTCTGGCATTTTAACACCACTTAACTACATTTAGATGCCCTTCCCAGCCGGAGTGATTTAAGAGATGATTGACTTTGACATAGATAAGGAGAAAAAGATGTGGCAGAAATGGTTTTGATTGAAAGATGTGATTAAGTGGTGCAAAGGCTTTAAACTCTGTTCATCGTAGTGTATGAAAATCATGGTATTAATTCTCATTACTTAATACTGGAATAAAAGACCCTTATGTGCATTTATTTATACAATTGCAAACTTTAAATTATTGGTCCTTTACATAGAGTCACACATCCCAGACACAGGCCTTCCTGATCACCAAGTCCATGCTGACGAAGTACCCATTAAATGTTTATCTTTTTTCCCTTGTTTTATTGCATTTCAATGGGCCAGTTGGTACTTGTTATACATTTGGTAACAAATATTTAATCAAACTATCTTTTATTGCAACAGATCTTTTCTAATTCATTACAGTTGTATATAATTTCAAGAATTCATTCACTCAGTACATGTCATTCAAATTCATTCACATGTGGAACATGGAAACTACTCGGTAGCCTTCTGGAAGCTGATAGTTCAAACTAGGGAATACATAGAACACTGTTCACTGGATCTGTTCATTTTTGCATTGTCACTTTTAAAACCATAGAACCATAGAACAATACAGGCCCTTCGGCCCACCATGTTGTGCCGACCTTTAGAAACATAGAAAAAAACTATAGCACAATTCAGGCCCTTCGGCCCACAAAGCTGTGCTGAACATGTCCCTACCCTAGAAATTACGAGGCTTACCCATAGCCCTCTATTTTTCTCAGCTTCATATACCTATCCAACAGTCTCTTAAAAGACCCTATCGTATTCACCTCCACCACTGTTGCCGGCAGCCCATTCCATGCACTCACCACTCTCTGAGTAAAAAACTTACCCCTGACATCTCCTCTATACCTACTCCCCAGCACCTTAAACCTATGTCCTCTTGTGGCCACCATTTCAGCCCTGGGGAAAAGCCTCTGACTATCTACCCGATCAATACCTCTCATCATCTTATATACCTCTGTCAGGTCCCCCCTCATCCTCTGTCACTCCAAGGAGAAAAGGCCAAGTTCCCTCAACCTATTTTCATAAGGCATGCCCCGCATTCCAGGCAACATCCTAGTAAATCTCCTCTGCACCCTTTCTATGGCTTCCACATCCTTCCTGTAGTGAGGCAACCAAAACTGAGCACAGTACTCCAAGTGGGGTCTGACCAGGGACCTATATAGCTGCAACAACACCTCTCGGCTCCTAAATTCAATTCCCCAATTGATGAAGGACAATACACCATATGTCTTCCTAACCACAGAGTCAACCTGCGCAACCGCTTTGAGCGTCCTATGGACTCGGACCCCAAGATCCCTCTGATCCTCCACACTGCCAAGAGTCCTACCATTAAGACTATATTCTGCCATCATATTTGACCTACCAAAATGAACCACTTCACACTTATCTGGGTTGAACTGCATCTGCCACTTCTCAGCCCAACATTAATGTATTATATTACAAACCGTAAATAGTCTAAGACATCATACAACATACACCTGGAGCAGTGTGGCAATACATTATGGCCCCAGCTTGATATCAGTTTGCAAATTATGACTGAATACAAAACCTATAAGAAACACATATTCCAGATAAATTTTTGTTTTAAAAACTTTAAACCACGCCTAAGACTATCTAACCCCTTCCTCCCACATATCCCCCTATTTTAAATTCCTCCATATGCTTATCTAACAATCTCTTGAACTTGACCACTGTACCTGCCTCCACCACTACCCCAGGCAGCGCATTCCATGCCCCAACCACTCTCTGGGTGAAAAACCTCCCTCTGATATCTCCCTTGAACTTCCCACCCATTATTTTAAAGCCATGCCCTCTTGTATTGAGCATTGGTGCCCTGGGAAAGAGGTGCTGGCTGTCTACTCTATCTATTCCTCTTAATATTTTGTATACCCCTATCATGTCTCCCCTCATCCTCCTTCTCTCCAAAGAGTAAAGCTTTTAGGAAAGCTTTCACACCATAGAATAGCATAAACTATTTTTGTTTACCTCTTTATTGATTTTTGCATGGTAATGTACCACCTGTTTCTTCACCAAACATCTATTGTCATGATTACCTAACCATTAATGCTGCTCCATACACTTTGAAGCATATTATAGTCATTACCAGTGGTTTCAATGGTATTAATCTTCCTCCCTAACCCAAGTCATCTGTAGTTAATTCCAGATTGGTTCCATTGTAATATGCAGCATTGTCAGATAAATAATACATAAGTATAAAGTAAGAAAAAAGTATAGTGACATATTACTTGGAAGTGTACTGGAGGAACAAGGAGATACATAACCACAAAGTATTGACACAAATTAATAAGGCCATAAAAAAAAAACAAGCCCTCTAGTTTATTCCTAGAAGAACATAAAAGATAAGTAGAGAAGTTGTGCTAAATTTGCCTGGAACTGTGGTTGGACAACTCTTGATTTGTTGTGCGTGATCTATCGCCTTATTATAAAAAGGATACTGAGGTACTAGAGTGAATGCAAAAACAATTATAAGAATTGTATCGGAACTGCAAGGTTACATCTACCAGGATGAATAACAAAGGTCTCTTTTCTCATGATATAGTGACTGAGGAGTGGACAAATAGAGTTCAAAATTATGAAAGGCTTCCATTGGAAAGAAAGAAATTGTGGGTCCACTTGAGGGAAAGGATAAAAATCAACACACAATCCAGAGGCAACCCATGTGCCATAATGTGTTGAGAATGTGGGACCTGTTGCCACAAAGATTGGGACATATATCATTAAACTGGGGAGGCAGTACATCTGTGTGATGAAAATAGAGTGTTAAAGGTGCTAGATGTGTAAAACAGGAGGAGGTTCAGCTGGGGCATAAGTGCCCACAATGAGTGGTTGAGCCAAATGCTTTATTTCCACAGTGGGTATCCTAATAATTTGACTCATTTTCTGTAGAGGGTAGAACAGGGTACAGAACAGGGTAGACAGGTTAGAAAAGGAGCACTTGAAAAGCAGAAAGATTTCAGTGCACAAATGATGTGATAAGATGTCTGTCATGTAGTCTGGAATTAATGACATTGCACAGGCTTCCACCATTTCCTAATGCAAAACAACAAATTTCATGACATATGTCAGTGATAATAAACCTGATTCTGATTCTAACAAACTATTGTTGATAATTCGACATTCTGAATCAGACTATTGTCGGCTATTAGGGATTAATGTTAAATAAGTAATATTAATTTTGTTTTACTTAAACAGAGTGGCAAGAGTTGACACACAATCTTGAGGCAATGTACCTTTGCTGTTTGAGTTTTGTCACTATGGATACCCAAAGGTGCAAGTGGTTGGAAGACCGCGAAATGGAAATAAATCACTCAATCTAACGTCGTGAGGAAAAATCGAGCGATGAGAAAGACAAACGAGCGGGCCACAGCTTGCACAAACATCGGGTCAAGGGTTCAACAGAAGGTCACAAGCACTACAAATAATGGAAACTACAATATTCTCAAAATAATTCCTTTCAGAGGATGGAATCTCAATCTGAGCACTGTCATGAGTGCCAAAAAAGCAAGGAGAATTGAACATTCCAGACCAGGAGAATATTTAAAGTTAATTCCCACTAGGGCACGATGATCTCCTCCATAATCAGCAACTTCCATTTTGGTCTGTGGAGTTTAAAGAACAGGGTAGACAGGTTAGAAAAGGAAGAAAACTGTTACTGTCCTTTAGTGTTCAAGCTCAAGACCTCCAAATGTCTTGCGTTTCTTCAAATCCTCAGTAATCATTATGCTGGATTAATTACTGACACACATTATCAAACTGAAGTGGCAAATTTTAATCTATTCAGTGTTTTGGGGACTGGTTGAGAGTTAGCTTTACTGCAGTTACCACTGATATAATAAGCGACAAAAACAGTTTTGATCGTCCAGTGCAGCCAGATGAGAAACTGATTTGATGAATCCAGCAATAGAGCATCTCCTTGTTCAGAAGGGTAGTGATGTAAAGGATGGATTTGGAGTTGTCCAGTTTAGGTCCATTGTCAATATGTAACTGAATACCCTGATATTGTCATTGAGTTCACCTCTTCCCCCACCCCTATTTTGTCAACCATAAGGTCTCCATGAAGAAAATGTATAACATTACCGATAATCAAACATTTTCTAAGAAAAACTATTTTCATAGCAAATTTCTAATCATGGTATTTTGACAATTCTGCAGTATTATGGCATACAGATCTTCATGGCATGCTCCAGTATGACAGGTAAAAATGGTCTTTAAATTTATTAATGAAATAAATCTGTTCATCAAGTAGAAGAGCTTCACAGCAAAGACCATCCCCACTAATGTCAGGAGACTGTAAAAATCCTTGAGGGTTTTTTTTTGCCTCCAAATACTCAGTGCATAGAGACTATATTCATTCATGTAAGATACTTCTGTGGTTTGTGAATGTCACAGTGCAAACTCCATCCATAGCTGCAGTTAAGAAAGTAAATTGATGTGTGTCATAATAAAGGAAGACGTGTAGTGCTGGGAAACTGAGATATCATGCATAAAGTCTGCACAAATAATGCTGCAGTTCAACTCAGATGATAAACCTAGCATACTTATCCTTTTGCACTGTGTTGGGGCTATCTTAATTTTCAGTATCATCTGGAACATTTATCTGAATATGTTAATTTTTTATTACAGTCTTTTAAGCAGTTTTCCCAGCTCCTTCAGTTGTTGTCTTCTAAACATCTGATTTGTGCTAACTTGATATTGTATCTATGGTAAACACCATTTTCCTCAAGACTATTGGTGCCACAATGTGTTCTGTAAGTTAGCAATGAATTATATTTTAGTTACTTACCATCAAGGACAAATATGCAAAATAGAGATTGCACTGTAAGTGGGATCAGTCCACAAAAAGAATCGAATGATGGCCAAGATTATGGATTTCCAGTGCGTTTTTGGACTGCTGGTTCTCAGTTAAACTTGTATGGAAACTTCCCAAATTAACAAGACCGTCCCTTAAGTTTATCCAAAGTTAAATACTTCCTACATTAACTTTAGCCTATTGTGCTTTGGTTAATCCTTCCATGATGTTAACCTTTCAGCAGACTGACATCGTTGAGGAGCTGTTGGTAAGATTTATGCAAATGAAAAAGAAGCAGGCTGTGAACTCATAAAAGTATGGAGCTGCTGTGTTTAAAGCATTAAGTGTGCCAAAGTAGATTACCAAGTCAAAACGAATTATATTGCACAATGATTATAAATTCCTCTATGCATTGCTTTTCTGCTGTGGATAAAGCCATGTAGCTACTTACATGAAGTAAATGAGGAATTACGCTTCGTGTGTTGTTAAATTAAATTCATAGTCATAATTATTTTAAAAAAACATTCACAGCCAGGTGTAATTGGTTTTATGATTATGTTTCCTCATTTTGATAGTGATACTAACCCTTCAAAATGCAACAGAATGCGATTATTGAACAACATGATCGTCACAATCTGTTTGGTTCAAACCACGGAAACTGTGTTGTGTCATGAAAGGGGAGATAAATATAGGTTTAAATATTGCACAGCAGCTACTGCAAGAGTAATCTTGGGAAAGCTGATCTCAGCAATTTCTTCAAGAATTAGTTATATATTTAACATGACTCAACACCCAAAATGAACCATCCTTGGTCAATAGCAGAAGAATCATTACTAGCCCTATAAATATCAATGCTCTTTCATTCTAATAATTACACCAGTTGTCATATTTAAAGGATGTGTTAGAATGGAGGTTGGCTTCACATGCTAAATAGTATGTGTGAATGAATCCATATAACTTGCAGACAAAAAGGTCACCATCTAGCCCATACGTGGCTGTAGTAGAGCTCCTGTTGTTGATTTTTGGCTGCCTGGAAATCGTTCGTTTTGAAAACGTAGTTTTGTAATAAACTGGGTAACTCCGCTCGTCGCTATCTGTCCACTGTTTCCTGCAAAGAAGGAACCAGTAAAAATAGAACAGTTTCTGAGAATACTGATGCTTTAGCTATTTTCTTTCTTTGAGAACGCCATTGGCCGGTGAGTGATGGTTTTCTTCCTTGCTTTAAAAATAAATAAATGTAAGCTTCCCTTCAAGCATATCCAACATCTCTGAGGGGGAGTGGGGGGAATACGCTGGGGGGCAGGGAAGACTATGAAGAAAAGGAGGATAAAAAAGACAACTTTTTATACATTTTTGTATCTTTGTAATTCAGAGATGAAATTTTTATCTTATTATTTTTTATGGATTTAAGTTATTGTGATAAAGAGCATTTTTTCCTTAATTTATTAATGCAACAAACAATACTTGAAGCTGTCTTGTGTTAACGAAGCTCGAAAATTTGATGTGTATATTTAAGTGCAGAAAGGTAGAGCTGGAGAGGTTTCAGATCTTATAAAAATCCGTTATTGTCCAGTAAGATCAAGCTTTGTTTAGCGTCTGCTTGAAGTTAATATAGTCCACATTGTTCCTTTAATACTTCAAGGTCAGTGTGACCATTTTTTCACCAAAAGAAAAGCTGGCCCATCTTTGGTTGTTGACAAAGTAATGTCAATCAGTGAAGAGGAGGTACAATTAATTCGGGCACAGTCACCTTACTATTTGTTAGGTGGTGCAACCCAGCCAAGCTGAAGGCAGAGTGGAAGAAAGGACTAGAGTGGTACTACATATTAGAACACTGCTGTTTCCATGCTGAAACCTGGGTTTGACTCTAAGCTGAGATGATGTAAATCCACCATCTGCCTGTGTTGATTTGAATTCAAAGTATTTTGAATCCAGATCCCACAATATGCTCATAACTTAAATCCAAATGGGCAATATTTTGCAGATTTGTAACAGGATAGATCATGTATAAAATGGAAACAAGTAATTATGGCGCTTCTGTTGGAAGCAATGATTTAAGCATTCCTATTATAATTTGACTTGGGAAAGTATTGATGCTGACTCTGGATGTAAAGAGTGGAAGAGGTCAATAAATGGATGAATACAAAGAAGTGTGGTTCCTTACATTTTTTTCAGTATTTTGATAATTTTTGATAATTTTTTGAACATCATTAATAATGCAGGTCAAAATGAATAAACAAATGAATATTTGAGTCTAAATATGATGTTAAAAGTACGTAAATACCATTTTCTGATGTCATTTGCTGCCTTTGTCTGCATAGCTGTAATAATGCAACTATCTGATGTTTTCTTGAGACAAAACAGATGTAAGAGATGCTATCCATCCAGTGAGCTATACTTTAAGGTCGACAGGTATTCAAAGTGCCAATTTTCCAAATCTTTCCTTGGACAAAAGATCATGGATTTTGGACCTTCGCGGTGTCATTGTTTTGCAGCAGGAGGGGGAAATGTGACACTGCCCATCCATAGCATCTGATTGGCCTCTAACAACTACCCCAATCCCAACGCCCTATCAAGTTGACAATATATTTGCCCAGTGCCTCAGTTCATAGAGCACTTGCAACAAACTGAATGACACAGGATAGTGAGAGATTCTCCAGTTCAACAGTAACCTTCACTTGAAGATCAAAGAATTACAGATGCTGAAAGTGTGACATAAAACAGAAAATGCTGGAAATTTAGAGCAGCATCTATGGAAAGAGAAATATTTCAGACTGAAGACCCTTCATCCAAAAATTGGTTTCAGGTCAAAGACTCTTCATCAAAAAACTCTGTTTCTCTTTCCACAAGTGCTGAGTGTTTCCAACATAATGTGTTTTTAGTTCAGTAAACTTCATTTAATCTGCAAGTAAGAAATACATCATTGCAATCCTGGCTGATAAACAGTTTCATATTAGTAAGGTGTGCACTGTCAATTTCCCCCCCTCTCATCTTTCTCTCTCCCTTTGACTTCCATTGGAGACCCAATGCCATCCATCAGCTTGGCCAGTTGAATATGGCATCATCTAAGTGGCCCATTAATTTAATTTTAAAAATACGGATGTTCTCTTGTGTATATGTTTATCATTGTATTAAGTTATAATTTGAAATGTATAGAACCATATTTCTGAATTTATAAGACTGAATAAACAAAATAAAAAATATTGTTTTGCTTTTGAATTGGATAAAAGTCACTCCTGTAATTTTTAGCAATACTGTGTGGAATTATTTCTAACTGATTTGAGGATTTTCTGGCAATCCTTGTACCCATTCCAAATGTTCCTTTTCAAGCATTGACAGCTTGGCCACATATGGCCATTTTAGCAGAATTTAGATGGGAAAGCAGGCCAAAGGACACCAAGGACACCAGCTTAAATTTGGTTATATTTGTACCTGGAATCGTGTAGGCCATCAGAAGCATTAATCTCTCAGCATCCTAGTGAATGACTGCAGTAAAACTTGGGCAAGGGCCAGCAAATCCCTGTATCACTGAGTACTTGTTGGCTTTCACTTGCTCTTGTGTGACCACTGTTCACAAGTTTGATTTTATCTTTACAGAAGAAGAAATGCTAACTTCTTGGGAAAAAGTGAACAGCAGATCTAGAGTGAATGAGAAACTCAAAAGAAATTAGCATCATTAAAAAGAAATATTGGAAAATGAATGGAACTGAAAAGCAATAAATCCCCAGGACGTTGACTTGTATCCTAAGGTTTTGAAAGATGTGGCTATGTAGATAGTGGATGCATTGGTTGCCATCTTCCAAAAGTCCATAGATTCTCGAATGGTTTCCACAACTTGGAAGATAGCTAATATAACCCCACTATTTAATGAAAGCGGGAGAAGGAAAACAAGGAACCACAGACCTGCCAGCCTAACATCATTTGAAATCAATATGCTAGAATCTATTATGAAGGAAGAAGTAACAGAAAACTTGGAAAATACTTATAGGGCTGAGGAGATTTATGAAAGGGAAATTATGCTTGACAAACATGTTTGGTGTTCTTTTGAGGTTGTAATTACCAAAGTAGATAACAAGGAAAAAGTGTTTGTGGTGCATATAGACATTCAGAAGGTCTTCAATAAGGTGTCACACAAGAGATCACTCAACAAAATTAGTTTTGGATTGTGGATTGGATACTGGCATGGATTAAAGATTGGTTAAAGGATATAAAGCAGACAGTAGGAAGAAGTGAGTCATTTTCACATTATGAGGCAGTAACCACTGGGGTGTTGCAACAATCCATCCAGGCGCCCCAGCTGTTCACAATCTGTGGTAACGAATTGGATGACAAGATCATGTGTAATATATCTAAGTCTGCTGATGATCCTACACTGGGTGCAAGAGTGGGTTGTGAGGAGGAGTCAGAGAGGCTTGAGAGGATATAGACAGGCTAAATGAGTGCAGGAGGATGTAGTAGACAGAATACAATGTGGGAAAATTTATGGCCACCCACTTTGGTGGAAAAAATAGAACATTTGTTTCAAATGAGGGGTTGAAAATTGATGTTCAAAGGGATCTGGGTGGTGCTGATACATAGACCATTGAAAGTTAGTGAGCAGGTAGAGTAAGTGGTTTAAGTGCAAGAGCAAAGACACCTTGATGCAATTAAATGGGCATCTGGGGAGACCACATCTGGAATATTGAGGTGTCTCGACTTCCTACCTCGGGAAGAATACCTGTGATTGAAGAACTGCAGTGAAGGTTCAGCAGATGATTGTTTGGGCGCTGGCTTTGTCCTATGAAGAGAATAAGCAGAATGTATGTATATTCTCCCAAGTTTAGAAGAATGAGAGCCAACCTCATTAAAATTCTCATGGGGCTTGGTGGGATGGATGGAGGGAGGACGTTTCCCTGGCCTGGGAGTCTAACACAATAGAGCACAGTTCAAAATAAGTTTATCAGCCATTCAAAACTGGGATGAGGAGAAATTTCTTGATGCAGGGGATAGTGAATCTTTGCAGTCCTCTACCCCAGGACATGTGTGGAGGTTGTCACTGAGTATACTCCAGAGAGAAGTCTATAGATCCTTGGATTGTAAGGGAAAGGATGGATAGGAGGGTTAGTGCTGGATAATGAGGCTCATCAAAAGTTCAGCCACGATCTCATTATATGATGGAGTAGGCATGAGGGGCTGAATTGTGTACTCCTGCTTCTATTACTTGTATTCCCTTAATGTCTCCCTGCAGTGCTGGGTCTTGTGGTCCTGGGCAGAACAGTTGCCATACCAAGCAGTGATGCATCCAGATAGGATGCTTTTCTATGGTGCATCAATAAAAGTTTGTGAGTGTCAAAGGGGACATGCCAAATTTCTTTCTCCTCCTGAGGAAGTAGAGGCTCTGGTGAGCTTTCTTGGCCATGGCGTCTACATGGTTGGACCAGGACAGGCTATTGGTGATATTCACTCCAAGGAACTTGAAGCTCTCAACCCTCTCGACCTCAGCGCCATTGATGTAGACAGGTGCATGTACACCACCCCCTTTCCTGAAGTCAATGACCTCGTTATTTTACTGATACAGCAGTTTCACAAAGTTAATAAACTGTAATAATAAATGGCAATTAACTTAACAGGAAACTATAAAGTCTTCCATAGCCGTGATAATTATAGCTGGGAGGGGCAGGAACATAACCAATTATAGAGACAGAGGACAGACTGGTACACTTGAGTACTCTGTTTCAGTCTTTAATATGGCGGAGGATGCTGCCATATTTCAGTGGGCTATGAACTTATCAGAAAGGCCAACCATGCTTAAAGTAAACAGATGTGATGCAACAGGGTTTGCTGATGGAAGTCAGGATGGTGATTGCAAAAGCACTTCCTGTAATCTTCCAATACTCCCTAGATACAGGGGACAGCCAGAGGACTGCAGAATGGCAAATATGACACCCTAGACACAGGGCCACATCTCACAATGACAGACTGGTCAGTCTTCATTGGTAAATTAATAGAAGAGCCAGCACTGATAGAAGTGTTGGTTTATTATTGTCACCTGTACCGAGGAACAGTAAAAAAACTTGTCTTGCGTACCATTCGTACAGGTCAATTCATTACACAGTGCATTGAGGTAGTACAGGGTAAAAACGATCGCAGATTACAAAGTAAAGTGTCACAGCTACAGGGAAGTGCATTGCAGGTAGACAATAAGGTGCAAGGTCATAACAGGGTAGATTGTGAGGTCAAGAGGCCATCTCATCGTATAAGGGAACCGTTCAATAATCTTATCACTGTGGAATAGAAGCTGTCCTTGAGCCTGGTGGTATGTGCCCTCAGGCTCCTGTATCTTCTGCCTGCTGGGACAGGGGAGAAGAGAGAATGACCCGGGTGGGTGGGGTCTTTGATTATGCTGGTTGCTTCACCAAGGCAGCGAGAGGTATAGACAAGAGTCCATGGAGGGGAGGCTCGTTTCCGTGATGTTCTGGGCTATGTCCACAACTGCAGTTTCTTGCAGTCCTGGGCAGAACAGTTGGTATTGGTATTGATATTGGTTTATTATACCATACCAAGCAGTGATGCATCCAGATAGGATGCTTTCTATGGTGCATCGATAAAAGTTTGTGAGTGTCAAAGGGGACGTGCCAAATGTCTTTATCCTCCTGAGGAAGTAGAGGCTCTGGTGAGTTTTCTTGGCCGTGGCGTCTACGTGGTTGGACCAGGACAGGCTATTGGTGATGTTCACTCCAAGGAACTTGAAGCTCTCAACCCTCTCGACCTCAGCGCCATTGATGTAGACCGGTGCATGTACATCACCCCTTTTCCTGAAGTCAATGATCAGCTCTTATATTAAAGACAAATCCTGCTTGACTTATCTTATTGGAAGTCTTGGGTAAATTTACCAAGATGATTTAAGAATGAAGTTTAGTAAATGTCATCTGTGTGACTTTCAGAAGGTACATGACAAAATGGAAACCCAACTTACAACTCACAATGAGTACTATGCTCCAGTCTTAACTCCGTATAAACCCTTAACAAATGCGCACACTGACACACATTCTTTCCCCACCTCCTTACTCTCTTAAAAGCATGATTAACCCTTGGTTTAATGAAATTCCAGTTGTATTTGATTTTAAGTTGCACCACAGGCAGATGGACTTGTCTGTTAGAGGCATCACTTGTGCAGGATTTTCAGGACTAATGATGTAATTATGAAGAAAACCAGTCAGAGCAACCAGTCCAGTAGTTATGTATGAAAGCTTTGAAGATGTAGAGGGTTAGCTTGCACTGACATGTCATCAGAAAAAGAAGTATCTTATGTTGCAAGCTGGAGATAAAAGACTGCAGGTGCTGGGATCTGGAGCAAAAGCCCGCTGACCCGCTGAGTTCCTCTGGCAGTTTGTTTGATGTTACGAGCTCTCATGCGCTTCATAGAGAGGACCATGGCAGCCAGTGAGAGTCCTGTGCAGAGTGTGGTGCATCTTTCACAATACATTGAAGATACAGAGTGTGATTGACTGCACTTTGAATTTCAAAAATATTATTAAGAATTTAACTTTCCACAGCCTACCACCCCGAGGTATCACACAGACTGTCCAGTGTAGACTATGCATAACATTTGGAGTTAATGTCTTCTTTCTTACATGACACTGCAATACCAAATAATTATTTTGTTAGTTTAATCCTGATCTTAGTAAGGCATGGATCAGAAAACTAGCATGGTTGGCCTTTTCTGATAACTCTTTCTTATCAATATTCACGACCCATACTTCAATGTAACATGGGCTGCATCCTCCTCCATGTTAATGGCTGAAACAGAGAGCTCAAAAGTTCTACCCAGTCCTCCACCTCGATAATTGATTACTACTTATGCTTTTTTTTAACCAATGGGAATATTTATAGTATTCAGGGAAGGTCCTTGACATGAAATTTTGCCCAGACTTGCCTCACGCTCATGTTAATGTGGCACAAATATGTAATTGCAATTGTCCTGGGCCTCCCAGTTCCCAGAGGCTTCCAGACAGCAAAATGGGGCATCAGCGGCAAATTGGCCTTGGCTGTTGTTTCGCTGTGCAGCCAGTAGAGCTACTACCTCACAGTTCCAGTAATCTGGGTTCAATCCTGACCTTGAGTGCTGTCTGTATGGAGTTTGAACCTTCTCCCTTGAACATGTGGATTTCCTCCAGGTGCTCTGGTTTCTTCCCACATTCCAAAGACATGCAAATTGGTAGATTAAGTTGTTACGGACTCGGTGAATGTCCCTTTAAGATAGAGTTAGTAGTGTGTGTGTGTGTGTGTGTGTGTGTGTGTGTGTGTGTGTGTGTGTGTGTGTGTGTGTGTGTGTGTGTGTGTGTGGCGTGCTTACGTCAACAGAAGATAAAGGACGTAATGGCATTGTTGAAGAAGTCAGTCGAAGAGAGAGAGGGAGAGAGAGAAAAGGGAGAGAGACACCAGCCTGCTAGTTTCTCTATCAATGGATGAGAAACAATACCTGTGTCTGTCACTGCAATCCACGTATGGAAATTGGAAGTAATCCGGTGGAGTTCACTTTGTTGCTGACCTGTAGAAGGAAACAGGTATTTGTGTGGACGACCACGAGTCGGATGCTTTTTGGGGTGAGGAAGTCACTACCAAGTAAACACTGAGGTGTTGTTTGGGTTCCATCGTGGAACATTTGGATTTAGGAATTACTCTCTCTATGTTCTCTACATCTATGTTATCTTCAGTCAACGGTGGTTGTTGAAGAAGCCTTGGCTCATGTTTCACCTTATGGCTTGCGGAACTGAACTTTAAGAACCATTCCTGGACTTGGAGTTTGGGACTTTGCCACACACACACGAAGAGTTTAGTTTTGGGGTTAATGTTCAAGGTTTAACATTTTTACTTCTAACATACTAACATTTTTACTTTTATTTTTCTTATTATCGTAAGTAGTGATCAATAAAATAGTTTCTAACACTGAATCATGACTCAGTGTGTTTCTTTTGTTGCTGGTTCGTAACAAAGTGGGTGTTGTAAATTGCCCCTGGTATACAGATAGAAGTGGTAGAATCTGAGGGAAGTTAATGTGAATATTGGGATAATGAAATGTGATTTGTGGAGGACTAATGTAAGTGGGCGCTTGATGGTCACTGCAGAGTTGATGGGCTGAAGGGCCTGTTTCCCAGCTCTATGACTCAATGTGAACCCACCCCAGGACAGCTTGGCAGCCTTTCTCAAAGTGTGAGGCATGGTTAGAGTTTTCAAATCTCTTTCTTGTGTAGAATTCTTGTATAGAATCATCTAAACACTTAAAAGATTGCTTTAGATGATTTTAAAAATCGGTGATTTAAAAAAAATTATTAAAAGCACATAAATAATTAAGAACACTGAAATAAAGTAAAATAATCAAGTGAAAAAAAACTTACTTTTTCTTCCAAATCTTCAGAGCAGAAATCTACAGCCTCAGAGGTGGATCTCCCAGCCTGATGCCGGCAATTGTCAAACAGTTTGTCCCAGATTTATGGCAGGACCTCATAAGTCTGGGACGGATGTACTGCCAGAGATCTCAGAATTGCTAGTCATTGCCATTCATTTCAGTCTTTTACTCCCACTTCGTGCTCCACAGAAGCAGCCTGATCTGAATATTTCAAACATTTTCTGTTTTTGATCTAAAATTAATCATTTATGACCCTGGTCAGAGGCTATTGTAAGGGGATATGTCATTGTGGGTCTTTGTGGAGAAATTTTCATTCACCCTGCATCCACATTAATTTGAGGTTAATCGGTAAAACCTTGGAGCTCAGTCTGTACCTGGAAAAGGTCCAGGAAGCTTCTTCCTTGCTGGCCAGTGAAGATTAAAGCAGTGTAGGCCTCTTCTGGTCCAAATTTACACACCCCACCCCAGATTGCTTTAAGAGTTGGTCAAGATTTAGTGGAGTTCAGAGGAGACCAAACGTTTGTGTTAAAAAGTTAAAATACTACAAAAAATTGTTACAAATTCAATTGTTTAAAAAGCAGTAGGAAATATCTAAAGTATTTAAAAAGGTTTAAAACAATTTATTTAAACAAAGGAAAGGAAAATAGCTTGTACTTACGATTTTCTGTCATGCAGATTTCCAACATTAGCATCAATGGACTTGGTCAAGCAGGCTGATTTTTCAGCCTAAGTATTGGGAATTCTGCAGAAGTTTGCATTCCCCATCTGGACTCCATTTGGAGCCCAACTTCCACTTTATCTCAAGCTTTCGCACAGTTACGTAAAGGGGACAGCTCCTTGGAATGGGTTTTGTGTGTCTGCTGAAGTCTGGCACCCTGTAATGTGCTGGTCTGTGCTTGGCCCAGCTGCCCAGAATTGCCACCAGCAGTTCTTGCCTGCCCATCCATGAGTGGCTGAGCTTCAGGAAGTGTCGTGCAGAGATGCCACCTCTTCCAGATGGCGAGGCTGGGGCAAAGCTTTACTTTCTGCCAGTGCTGTAACTGATCTTGGAACATAGAACAGTACAACACAGGAACAGGCCCTTCGGCCCATTATGTCTATGCTGACCAGTTTAAACTAGCCCCATCTGCCTGTACAAAGTCCATATCCCTCTATTTCTTTGCCTGTTCATGTGCTTGTCTAAATGTCTCTTAAACATTGCTATCTGCTTCCACTACTACCCCTTGCAGTGCATTCCAGGAACTTTGTGTTTAACTCTCCCTAGTTACCCTTCTGTTTTCAATCTATGTACAAAATGCCTTGAGATTCTCTTTAATCCTACTCGCCAAGAAAATTTCATGGTCCCTTTTAGCCCTCCTGATTCCATGTTTAAGTTAACTCCTGCTTCCTCAAGGGGCCTGTCCAATTTCAGCTTCCTAGACCTTACATATGCTCCCATAAATGACATATATGCTCACACATTTAAAAACCATTAATATTGAAGTAAGTAATTGAAAAAGTGAATTTTGATTTTTCTGCTTCAAAAATAAAAGTTAGTTAAAAACTGTAGGATCTGAAATGTGAGATGCCTATATTACAATAGCAATCAGAGTCCCAAATGAAGTTCTTGGAGATATTTCCAAGATAAGAAGATTAAGGAGTTTTAATTTAAATTGCACCTTTCACAACCTAAGGACACAATGAAGTTTCATCATTGCTGTAATTTCAAAGATACTGTTTCTACTGGAAGCAACAATCTGACCAGTGTTTGTTAGGGATCTGAGGCTTGAGTTCCTTCATTAACCTTAATCAGGAAGAGTTATGATTTCATCAAAGAGCTGGCCAGGTGTGCATTCATTGGTCGCCCCTAATCACCCATGTAAGCACAGGTGCAATGAAAAGCTTATTTGCAGCAGCATTACAGGCACATAGCATCAGATACACAACATTCACAAGAAAAACATAAATTAACAACATAAATTATACAAAATTATACAAGAAAGAACACAATTAGAGAAAAAAATACAAAGTCCATTGCAGTGCAAAGTGGTCAGAGTGTTGTGATACTGAGGTAGTGATTAGGGTTGTGCAGGTTGGTTCAAGAACTGAATGGTTGAAGGGAAGTAGTTGTTCTTAAACCTGGTGGTGTAGGACTTAAGGCTTCTGTACCCCCTGCCCGATGGTAGCTGCGAGAAGATGGCATGGCCCAGATGGTGGGGATCTTTGATGATAGAAGTTGCCTTCTTGAGGCAGTGCCTCCTGTAGATACTACTGACGGCGGGGAGGGATGTGTCGGTGGTGTGCTCGTGTGCCATTCAATTTTGAGTTCTGATATTTCTGATGATGAATCAGGCAGATAAATGCATGACAGTGAATGGTGTTATGGTTCCAAATCAGAGTATGACCTGGAGAGGAACTTGGTTTTGCTGCTCAGATTATAAAGAGAGTTGACAAATACTACTTATAGTTATCATTCAGCAGAAAGAGAGGTCTGGCTGCATTCCCTTTGCGTTCTACATTAATTTGCTTGGTTTGTTATTTGAAACATGACGTAGCTTTTTGTAGGGAGTGGCTTCATGTTTGCTTCTGTATTTTCCTATTCAGCTGCTAATTCATTAATTAGTCACCTCTATCAGAGACCTGGGATGCTGCTGATAACAGAGGATAGTCAAATGAATTCTAAATGATCCTCAGGTTGCTCTGTGTACTGAAATACAAGACCATAAAGAAAGGGAGAAAGTGTTACCAGTGTAAGTGCTGACTTGTGTGAATGCTCTCTGTGAACATTAAGCTTTGGAATCCTTCTCCACATTTTTGCCTCCTCACCTTTCTCTTCACCTTTAAGATATTCCTTAAAGTTTACCTTTTTCGCAAAATAGTTGGTCACCCGTCATAGCCATGCTTTGTTCTGGCATCAAATGTTGACTGACATACCCTGGGACCTTTACTAGAAGGACCATCTCAGCGCAACTTGTAATTTATGCTGTAGTGTCTGCAGAGCTTTATGGTTGAGCATTGTAAATGCATACATGTCCACATATCTGTATCAGTGCCCGAATGTGTGTAGGGGTCACTGCGTGCATGTGTCAGTGATTGTGTATGTGTGAGAGAGAGTGCAAGTCTCCATGCTTGTTTGTGTGTGTGAGTATGCAAGTGTGTGTGTGTGTGCCTCTGAGTGTGTGTTCTGTAATCATAAAGCTTTTGTACATTTTTCATGCCTTTACTGAAGTAAGTGACACTTTGTGTATTTCTGCAGAGTCAGCTAACTTCCCAAGTTATTTTTTAACAAGATCTTGAGATCTTTTGGAACAAAGAGACCAGTCCACAAGAAAAATAACAGCTTGACTGATTCAGTTTGCATATCTCTGTAATATAGAATCACAGCATAAAATACTTTCTTCAGTCATATTGACTTATTGCTGGTTACATGAAAGACCTGATTGTTTCTTGAATTATTAAAGTCACTGAGACTCCTATGCTGTCTGAGCACTCCGACCAATATGTGTGTTTAACCCACATGCTTTATACTTCTGAGGCAACGAAAAGTATAATCCTATGGATATCAACCAATTCGACTACATCTATTCTGGGAGGGATGTAAGATCTTGTACAGAGGGTGGTGTTGGTGACTTTGCACATCAACGCCCCATGTTGGTAGTTCTTAAGAGAGGTTCTGATTCTCCCTCTCCCTTATACACAACCTTAGTGATATGAGTGACCAGGTTTCAGGCCTCTATAGTACAATTTAAATCACACAATGTCTGGAAACCAAACAAAGTGTGCTCATTTGGGTAACCAGGGTACAGACATATGACAGTTTTGTTCATCCGCGACATTTGTCCAGAGTGGTCCCTATGAGCTTCCCCTCTTCCCCAACTGTAGAGGTTTGCCAAATTGAGGGTATTAACTGTGGACACCCCTTCCCCATTAATCAATTCCCTCCTCTTGTGACTGTGGTGTTGGCCTGGCATTACCCTCGTACCTCCCTGTTCCCTGGTCCAGTATGTTATGGGTCACGTGTAGGTATAACTTCATTCATTGGGGAGGGCACCACTCTGGTAAGTGAACTCCCATTATGTCCACCACCACAGGTACCAGCTTGTGGTAGATGATGTTGTATTGGTATTGGTTTATTATTGTCACATGTACTGAGGTAAAGTGAAAAACTTGTCTTGCATACCGATCGTACAGGTCAATTCATTACACAGTGCAGTTACAATGAGTTAGTACAGAGTGCATTGAGGTAGTACAGGTAAAAACAATAACAATAGAGAGTAAAGTGTCACAGCTACAGAGAAAGTGCAGTGCAATAAGGTGCAAGGTTACAACAAGGTAGATCATGAGGACAGAGTCCATCTCATATAAGGGAACCGTTCAATAGTCTTATCACAGTGGGATAGAAGCTGTCCTTAAACCTGGAGGTATGTGCCCTCAGGCTCCTGTATCTTCTGCCTGATGGAAGAGGAGGGAAGAGAGAATGACCCAGGTGGGTGGGGTCTTTGATTATGCTGGCAGCTTTGCCAAGTCAGCGAGTAGTAAAGAAAGAGTCTGTGGAGGGGAGGCTGGTTTCCGTGACGCGCTGAGCTGTGTCCACAACTCTCCGCAGTTTCTTGCGGTCCTGGGCAGTAAAGGGCCTTGCCTGTATTTTTCAGAATGTCCGTTTTGTGGTTCTGGGGTATTTTTGGGACAGGTTGGAAGGGGTGCATTCACTGCTGGTTTTGGTCCATTCTTAATCTCATAATTTAGGAATTCTCCCTGATTTAATCTCCCTGGGCACCTTTGCCCTAACTCCAGCCTTTTTCTGGGCTGATGACTAGTCACCCCTACTCCTGAAGACCCGTTTGTGGAGAATCCCCATTAACCATCCAAGATCCCCACGCCTAACAACAAAGTGTGGGACTCCCAATGGGCTTTTTGTAAACTGTGAGTTGGTTTTTACAACTGCAAATTATCGTTTTCTCTGGATGAACCCAGAGGATTCCATTTTCACACTCAGGCAGGTCAAACCACATATCTGCAGGGTACCTACGCACTACACATTGAGTAAGAACAGTAAATGTAAACAACAATAAGCAAATTTGATGCCATGCCCCTGGTTATTTCCATCCCTGTGTCCTGGGGAAATGTCAAGATAGTTTCTGTTAGTTTTTTTTATTTCACAAATAGACTTCATTCACGATAAAAAATATATACAACAGGAGAAATAGTGCAAAGCAAAACCCCAACATTCATGGTTGTTACATTCAGAAGTGTAAACTTTAAAGGAAAGCACAAACATAGCACCATTGCCCTTCACATGGCTCCCTGAGGTGATACCCCTTTCATTGTTTGAGGGGCTTCCCCACCCAACTCAGCCCCTGTGTGCGGCAGCAGAAGGAGCCAAGACTGTGGTCCTTCCCCAAAGAGCCTTAGCATTGGCTGCACCGAGCTTCAGTCTGTCCCTCAGTACGTACTCCTGCAGTCTGGAACGAGCCAGTCTGCAGCATTCCCTTACAGACATCTCGCTGTGCTGGAAAACCAACAAGTTTCGGGCAGACTGAAAGGTGTCCTTCACCAAGTTGATGACCTTCCAGCAGCACTTGATGTCTGTCTGGGTGTGTGTGTTTGTGTCCAGGAACAACCCGTAGATCAGAGAGTCCTCTGTTAAGCAGCTGCTGGGGATGAACTGGGACACAGACCCTTGCATCAGTCCCCACAGCCTCTTAGCAAATCCATAGTCTGCAAAGAGGTGGGTGACCTTTTCTTCCCTACCACAGCCATCCTGAGGGCAGTGTACATTGGGAGTGATATGTCACCTATAGAGGAAAGCTCTGACTGGGAGGGCACCTCTCATCACCAGCCAAGCCAGGTCTTGAAGCTTGTTGGTCTGGTTTGGCGATGAGGCGGTCTGCCAGATGGTTTGCATCGTTTGCTCCGGGAACAAACCCACAGACTCCATAGTATCCCTGTTCCGCAGTGTCTGCAGTACATTCTGTGCTGACCACTGCCTGACAGACTTGTGGTCAAAGGTGTTTACTTCTAAGCACTCTTCCACAAAGGACAGGTAGCGCGGCAACGTCCAGCTGACTGGGGTGTTGCGCGGTAGAGGGGCTGGGCCTATCTTCCACAACACCGAGGACAGGTAGAACCTCAGCACATAGCGACACGTGGTGTCCACGGACTTTGGGTCCACACACCGGCTGATACAGCCACACATGAAGGTGGTCATCAGGATGAGGGCAATGTTGGGTACACTTTTGCCCCCATTCTCAGGGGACTTGTGCATTGTGACCAATCAGACTCACTCCATCTTGACCCCCAGATAAACTGGAAGGCATCCCGGGTGATTACTAAGGCAGAGGAGCGAGGAACAGGCCTGATCTGTGCCGAGTACAGCAGTCCTGAGAGCACATCGCACCTGATGACCAAGTTCTTGCCAGTTATTGACAGAGAACGCCGTTTCCACAGACCCAGTTTTTGTATTACCTTCCCAATCCACTCCAGCCAATTCTTGTTACATGCCTCACCCCCTCCGAACCAGATCCCCAGCACCTCAGGTAGTCAGACCTGATGTGAAGGGGACATTGGATCAGTCCGGCCAGTTACCGAAGAGCATGGCCTCGCTCTTCCTGTGGTTGACTCTGGCCCCAGATGCCAACTCAAACTGGTCGCAGATGTTGATCAATCTGCGAGCTGACCGTGGATCCGAGCAGATGACGGCGACATCGTCCATGTACAGGGAGGTCTTGATTTGTGTGCCTCCACTGCCTGGCAGCGTCACCCCTTTTATGCTCTCGTCCCTTCTGATGGATTCGGCAAAGGGTTCTACACAGCACACAAACAACACAGGGGAGAGTGATCAACCCTGCCTGACTCCAGACTTGATGGGGAGACTATTTGTCTCCCACCCATTGATTGGACTGCACTACGGATATCTGTGTAGAGCAGTTGGATCCAATTTCTGATTCCCTCCCCAAACCCCATTTTGGAGAGCACGTCCATCATGTACGTGTGCGACATCCTGTCGAAGGCCTTCTCCTGGTCCAAGCTGACCAGGCAGGCATCCACCCCTCTGTCCTGCACATAGGCAATGGTATCCCTGAGCAGCGCAAGGCTGTCAGAGATATTCCTGACAGGTACAGCACAGGCTTGGTCTGGGTGGATCACCTGTCCCAGAGCAGACTTGACCCGGTTGGTGATGTCCTTGGACAGGATCTCATAGACCACATTCAATAGTGAGATGGGTCTCCAATTCCTGATCTCCTCCTCCTCCCTCTTCTGCTTGTTGATGAGGGTAATGATGCCCTTCCTCGTGGATTCTGACATGCTGCCAGCCAGAAGCCCAGCATTATACACTTCAGCAGGTCTGGGACCATCCAGTCCCACAGAGCTGAGTACAACTCTGCCAGTAAGCCGTCATTTCCGGGAGTTTTATTCATGCCAAGGGAATGGACGGAGCCAGTCAGCTCCTCCAGGGACAGTGGCTGATCCAGATTCTCCTGGTTACTGTCATCTAGCACCTCCATGATAGAGGACAGGAAATTTTGGGAGGTTGTGCTGTCTGTGGTCTTATTGTCACACTGTTTGCAGATCCTCACTATGTCTGACTGTGAGGATGTTACTGAGCCATCCTTTTCCTCCCCCTGTGAACCTTTCGGAAGAAGAAGCATGAGCACATCACATCCTGTTCCACAAAGTGGACTCTGGATCTGAAGATGATCTTTGAGGCTTTCGAGGCAAAGTACACAGCTTTCCAGCTCTCGGAGTTCCTCTCTCACATCCGCCACCCTCGACTGCAGAAGGAGAAGTTGCTGCAAGTCTGTCTGGAGTTGGCACAGTTCCCTCTGACTCAGCTTTCTGAACACCTTTGAGAATGAAGAACCTCTTGATGTTCTCCTTGGTTGCCTCCCACCAGTGAATCGGGGAGTCAAAGAGGGGCTTCACAGTTCTCCAACCTGTGTAATCCCTCTTTAGTTCCATGATGTTCTCTGGGGTCAGCAGCTTGACATTCAGCTTCCATGTCCCCCTGCCTGCCTTCAGGTCCTACTGTAGGTGACAGGAGGCTCGGAGGAGGCAGTGGTCAGAGAAGAACTCTGGCGTGATGTTGGTGGATCTGACCGTGACTGCCTTCAAGGTGAAGAGGAGGTCTATCCGGGACCGTACTGAGCTGTCCGTTCCGGTCCAAGTGTATTGTGGCCGTGCTCTGCCTGCAGGGATGCTGAAGGCGTCGCAGAACTTTAATTGTTCCCATCAGGAGTCTGGAGCTGTTGTCCAGTCTCCTGTCGGCACTGCCGGATTGTCCAGCTGCATCGATGATGCAGTTGAAGTCACCATCCAGAACGACTGGTCGGGACGTCACCAGCAACAGTAGGAGCTGCTGCAGGACGGCCAGCCGCTCGCTCAGCACGGGCAAGGAGTACACATTAATTAGCTGAAGTGGATTGTTACAGTACTTTACATCAGCCACAAGGAGCCGCCGGCTGAATTTCTTCCTCACCCATATTTGTCTGTGGGCTCCCCTCCACTTTGTCCCCTCCATTTGGCGCTTTCTCTGCCTGTGTGGACGGTTTCCCATGTTGGCTTCATCCTCCGACGAGGAGAGGTTGCTGGCGTCTGTCTGTCGCTTTGCCCTTTCTTCCCACTACTTTTACTCTCAGCAGCCCGTTGTCTCTTGGGTGGTGTCTTCTGGGACTTTTTCCTTTTCACCACCTGCCGTTCCCCTTCCTGTCCCTCTGCCCTCTCCTCTTCCATTGACTCCTCCTCTTGGGGAGGGGCCTGGTGCCTCGTGGCTGGGTGCTGGGAGCTCGGGGTGCTTGGCCTTTCCTCAGTCCTGGTCTCAGTCTCATTCTCCGCTGGGGCGTCTGCACTGGTAGGTGGGGTGTCAACATTCCTCTGTGGGTTGTTGGAGTCCGTCTTATTTCCTGAGCGTGGGTACAGGCACATCTTGGGCAGGCCTTGTAGAGATGACCTGCCTCCCCACACAGGGTGCAACTTTTGCTTTCCCTGCAGTCTTTGGTCTGGTGGCCTTCCTGCCTGCAGTTCTTGCAGATAACTGCGCTGCATTGGGCTGCCACATGTCCAGGTTTGTTGCAGTTATGGCACAGTCTGGGTTGTCCTGCATGTACCACGTACCCATGGTTCCCTCCGATGGCAAACACTGAGGGAGGGTGGAGGACGGCACCATTAGCGTCCACCCTTAGCTCGACCTTCACCTGGTGCTTCCTGGTCCAGACCCCAAACAGAATCAGGTTTATTATCACTGACATATGTCATGAAATTTGTTGTTTTGCGGCGGCAGCAGAGTGCAAGACATAAAAATTACTGTAAGTTACAAAAATAAATAAATAGTGCAGAAGAGGTCTTTGATGTCCATGCAGCTTTCTGCTCCCTCAACAGGCCAGGAAGGTCAGGACATCCACAACGGGCTCAACATGTGCACCATTATCACATGGTCCTTCTGGGAGAGGAGGGAGAAGAGTGGCTGCACTTTCAGCAGTGACAGCGGAGCTTCGCTCCCCCCTCCCGAAAGTCCTGTATCATCTTTTGCTGGGTGCTTGAAGGTAATGTCAAAGTACCCATTGCCTGGGAAGTCCTGGAGGCAGTAGATGTTCTTCATCTCTAACTTGCAGCCTCCAGCAGGATCTTCTCGATGAAGATCCCCCCTCACTGAGGTCCTTCACTGCCACCCTGACAGTGTTTCGGATCCCGTGTTCTCCTCCCGAGGCACTCGTCGCTGCAACCATCCTGATGGAGCTGGTAAGTTAGAACAGGTTCTGCTTCTGGAAAGGGGGTGTTAGATTGGTTTCCCAATCAGCATTAGGATCCACCCCTATGTCAGCAGGTGAAGTCATCAGGTAGCCACTTGATCGTGAAGAGTTGCCTTGCTTATTCTTCTTCAACGTCAATGTTCGAGTTCACCCACGAATCGGCTTCGTAGGTTGACCTCCGTGGTAACCATCCTGGGACCTCGGCTCTGGAGATCACCAATCATCCCCTGCCAGGTAAGAGGGCCGCCTTTCCAATTACGGTCTCTACCCTGCCAAGTCAGATCATTTCTATTAATTTTTTTTACCAAAATAAACTTTATTCAGCATTAAAAACAAACTATATACAACAATAAAACAGTGCAAACCTTTACATTCGTGTACAGATCAATCATTAGTGTTACCTTTTTACATTAAAAATACAGCACTGTTGCCACTCGTGTGGCTCCCTGGGGGGCTACCCCAATCCCGTATTTACAATATTTAAGGGGCTTCCTCGCCTGACCCTGCCCCTCCCTCTCCAGTGGCAGAAGAACCCTAAACTGTAATCCTCCCCACTGAGCCCTTGCGTTGGCTGCGCCCAGCTTCAGTGCATCCCTCAGCACGTACTCCTGCAGCCTGGAATGTGCCAATCGGCAGCATTCCCCTACGGACATCTCGCAGTGCTGGGAGACCAACAAGTTTTGGGCAGACCAAAGGGCGTCTTTCACTGAGTTGATGACCTTCCAGCAGCAGTTGATGTCCAGCTCTGTGTGTGTCCCAGGGAACAGCCCATAGATCAGAGAATCCTCTGTTACGCAGCTGCTGGGGATGAAACGTGACAGGCATCTTTCACCACACCCTCCTCGCTAACCCATAGCCTGCAAAGAGGTGGGCAACTGTCTCGTTCCCAGTGCAGTCCTCCCAGGGGCAGCGCATGCTGGGAGTGATGTTTCCACCATGCAGGAAGGATCTGACTGGGAAGGCCCCTCTCACTGCCAGGTCTTGGTTCTTGTTGGTGAGTTCTGGCGATATTTCGTCTTAATATCTGCTTTTACCTCTTGATACTGCTTTTGATAAAGTTCCTTCCCACACCCCTCCCCCAAGCCCCCTCTTTGTAAGGCAGGATCCAACATAGTCAATTTGCAAATCAGTCCACAACCCTCATTTGCATTTTACCAGACACTTGCTGAACTTCTAGCACATTACATATTTGCATTCTACGAGACAGGAATGACCTGAATCCTGGCTGCTCATTTGCATGTTAAAAGACAAACACTGTGAATGCATCCAAAGAAACGTTCTCAATTTAAGTATATACAAATCACCAATTTCCCCAAATGCTAATTTCAAATTCCCAATTTAATGTGACTTCCTCCCTTTTCTCAGGAACGTCAAGCTTTTATTTGAGATTTTCATGGCCGGATCACAACTCGTTTTTCTTCTTTCTCCTGGTTACCAGTTGGGGTTTAGTATTCTCAGAAGATGTGAGGCAGGGTGAGCAGTGCTGTTGCATTGTCTGGGGATGGGAAGGGGTCAGAGTTCAAGGTTGAGGCTATAACCCTCCCCCCCCCCCCCCCGCCCCTGCTGTATTCAGCAACAATTTATACACGGGGTGGGGGGGGGGGGGCTTACTTTGTCTGCCACAGAGTGGTGTCCTGAAATTCCAGGGGATAGGAAGGTGTCGGGTCAGAAGAATTGGCGAATGACCTACTGATCTACTTCGTACTTATACAACATACAACATAGAACATAGAACAGTACAGTACAGGAACAGGCCCTTCAGCCCACAATGTTGTACCAAACTACTTAAGCTAACGACACCTAATCCCTTCTGCCTGCACATGATCCATATCCCTCCATTCTCTGCACATCTATGTGCCTATCTAAGAGCTTCTTAAATACTTCGATCATATCTGCCTCCACCACCACCCCTGGGAGCACATTCCAGGCACCCACCACTCTCTGTATAAAAATCTCGCCCTGAACATCTCCTTTGAACTTTCCCCCTCTCACCTTAAATGTCTAAATGTATTAGACATTTCAACCCTGGGAAAAAGCTAGTGGCTGTCTACTCTGTCTGTGCCTCTCATAATTGTATAAACTTCTATTACGTCTTCCCTCAGCGTCTGCCACTCCAGAGAAAACAACCCTAGTTCGACCAACCTCTTCTTATAGCACGTGCACTCTAATCCAGGCAGCATCCTTGTAAGCCTCTTCTGTACCCTCTCCAAAGCCTCCACATCCTTCCTATAATGGGGTGACCAGAATCGAATGCAATACTCCAGGTTTTATAAAGCTGTAACGCAACTTCCTAATTCTTGAATACAATGCCTTACTAATAAAGGCAAGTCCACGCTGCCAGTGAAGTATGCCTTGCTTTGTTTCTTTTGCTGGCCCATTTTTACAGCTGTTACCTTCTGGACAGCCTGAACATTTTGCAGGTTGCTTTACGGTTGCTTCAAGAGCGAGGGACATGATGTCAGGCTCCAACAAGTTGAAGCCCGACAGGGGCTCAATACCTTTCATGGGACTCTCTGTCATTAGGACACGTGGTGTGAAACCAATGGAACTTCAGATTGTGCTCTGTACCAGCACCAACACAATGGGCAGCACCACATTCCAATGGTACCATTTTGCTGGATGTGCTTCCTGAGCACCCCTTATGATTCATCTGTTCCACAATCCCTCTGGATTGAGGGTGATATGCCAAATGGAGAGCAGGACTCTTGCAAGAGGTCCTTGGGCCTCCAAAGTCCATTCTCTCCCCCAACTCCTGAACTTTAGTAGACTTCAAGACCTTGGGCCCACCCTCCCTCCTAGCCCCATGCCCATCTCAAGCCCGTCCCTCCCTCAATGCCCCGATCTCCAGTTCCTGTCAATCCTTCCATTTCCAATCACTCTCCTCAACCTCCCCCCACAAACCTCCAACTGATGTCATAGATTCTTACAGTGCAGAAACAGGCCCTTTGGCCCACCAAGTGTGAACTAGCCATCAAGCACATCTTTAGGCTGATCCTATTGTATTCTTCCCATATTCCCAGTAACTCCCTCCAGATTCCTTCACTACCACAACACTCACCTACACACTAGGGGGATCTTACAGGGCCAATTAACCCATTAACCCAAATGTTTTTGGAATGTAAGGGGAGACCAGAAACACTGGGGGAAAACCCACAGCATCACAGGGAGAAGGTAGGAACTCCACACAGACAGCAATGGACGTCAGGATTGAGCCCAGTTTGGTTGAGCTGTGAGGCAGAAGCTCTTGTAACTGTGTCACCGTATCTCCCCCAGTGTGCGTTTTGGCCACCAACTTCCCGCTCCCTCCTGGCAGTGGATTAGTGTTTCTGCCCAGATGTTAGGGGCAATTTCAGGAACTTGTGTTGAAGTGGGACTCTGCCTATTAAAAGATGGTCTCAAATCATGTGCACCAACCCTGACCTGTGGGATTGGAAGCTGCAGTCCTCGTTTGATGCCATTGATCTGTGGCATCCCTGGTTAATCCTTGTTGCAGAATACTGTCAAGTGTCAATTTGTGAGATTTGATCTCGATTTACCAGAGTGCAGATAAGCCACAGCTTCTCACTTCTCTCTTCCATCGTGTTGTACAGCTCAGGAACAGGGACATCGGCCCATCACGGTCATTCCAACCTTTTTTCCCATCTATACTAATTCCCTTTGCTGGCATTAGGCCTCTGTCCTTCTATGCCTTGCCTATTCAAGTGCCGTCTAAATGTGTATTAAATGTATTGATTGTATCTGACTCCACCACTTCTTCTGGCAGCAAGTTCCAGATTTCAACCAAAAAACACGACGATGCTGGAGGAACTCAGCAGGCCAGGCAGCATCCGTGGAGAAAAGCAGGCGGTCAACGTTTCAGATCAGGACCCGTTTACCCTGAGCTTACCCTGAAAATGTCTTAGCAAGTCTGATCAGAACTTGAGGTGCACGGCACTGATTCACAGAGAAGGACATCTATATAACCACGGAACGGACAGTTTAGATTCCCTTGGGGTAAATCAGTTGATGTTAAAACAGAGTCTGATGCTAACAATTACTATTGAAATGTAATTTCTCCACAGATGCTGCCTGCCCTGCTGAGTTCCTCCAACATCATAGTGTTTTTCATCTAGGTTCCAGCATCTGCAGTCCTTTGTTTCCCCAGATATCAACCAGTCTCTGTGTAAAAAAAAATGTTCTCCAAATCCTCTTTAAAACCCCTTCCCCTCACCTCAAGCTTATGCCCTCTATTTTTGATACCCTTGCCATTTTCTTCCTCTGTAAAGCTTTTTTATAGATAATATTTGGTCCACGTGACCTCCTAGTCTGGTTTCAATTGGTTAAGAGATGATATTTTCCATATAATAAAATAATGAAGTGCCCGCTGACTCCTGATGCAAGTGTAAGAAGGCAAGAACTTTTAAGCATTGTGAGATGTTTTACAGGTGGTTAGGTGGACCAATTCACGTGTGACGTTCTGGAGACAGGGGCCAAAGTTCAGCCACCACCAAGAGAAGGAAAAGGGTGATGCAGTGCACAAATGGCTTATCAATTGCACTGAGAGGAGAACACAATGGAACTTTACATAAAACCATTAACCAAGCTACGTGAATGGTTCTGATCACTGGACAGCAACCTGTCCCAGCCACCTTGAGGCTGAGTTATTGTAGACACAAGAGGCTGCAGATGCTGGAATCTGGAGCGGAAAAAAAAACTGCTGGAGGAACTCAGCAGGTCAGGCAGCATCTGTGGAGGGAAATGGACAGTTGACATTTCGGGTCGAGACCCTTCATCTGAGTCGAGGCGAGATAGCCAGTATAGAAAGGTGAAGGGAAGTGGTGGAGCAAGAGCTGGCAAACGAGAGGTGGATCCAGGTGAGGAGGTGCGATAGGCAGATGGAGGAGGGGAGAGAGGAAAGTACGACGGAGGCTGGGAGGTGAGAGGTGGAGGCGGCGCACGGCTGCAGAGGATTGAAACTGATAGGAGAGGAAGGTGGATCAGGGAACCAAGTAGGGGAGGTGGGGAGGGCGGATGGGAACAGCGGGGGGAGGGGACCCACTGGGAGGAGTGTGTGGGTGGTGGGCAGGTGGAGCGGGGGGGCGGAGGGGGAAGAGACAGGGTGATCAGGGGTTGGGGGGGAGAGGGGGGAGTCTGAGTGTATGTATCTCCCCTAAGAATGAAAGGAACAATTTATGTCTGCACCTTTCTCAGCCTCAGGATATCACAAGGTGTTTTGCCGTCAATGAGGTGCTTTTGAAGTACAAAAGTTGGGCCCAAACTTCTGAGCTAACTTTGGATCAAAACAAAAGACTGTGTACCGGAACTGTAGCCAGCATTTCCCACTGAGACACTACCTCAGTCGTGCAGTGCCACTGGGGCACTACCTCAGTCGTGCAGTGCCACTGGGGCACTACCTCAGTAGTGCAGTGCCACTGGGGCACTACCTCAGTCGTGCAGTGCCACTGGGGCACTACCTCAGTAGTTTCACTGCAGCAAAATAGAAAATGCTTCAGAGGTCAGTCAGAACAACCCCCTGCCAGAAGCAGAGTACTACCAGCTGACCCACAGCTGACACATACTTAAACCTATGCCTCTGGCTTGTTACTTCAGAGCAGATCTAAAATCACTGGCCCATTGTTGAAGTAACTCAGTCCCTGAAGCCAATGTGGCTTAGCTCCAGAATAACTCAGTGTCATGTTATTAAGTGAACTCTGCATGGAGTTCACTTACAGCACGAATACAGGCCTTTCAGCCCAACTCATCCATGCTGACCAAGATGCCCATCTAAGCTAGTCCTATTTAGAACATAGAACATTACAGCCCAGTTGTTGTGCCAACATTTTATCCTGCTCTAAGATCTATCTAACCCTTCCCTCCCACATAGCTCCCCATTTCTCTATCATTCATGTGTCTATCTAAGAGTCTCTTAAATGTCCCTAATGTATCTGCCCCCACAACCTCTGCCGGCAGTACGTTCCATGCGCCCACCACTCTCTATGTAAAGAACTTACCCCTGACATCCCCCTTATATCTTCCTCCAATCACCTTAAAATTATGTCCCCTTGTGTTAGTCATTGTCGCCCTGGGAAAAAGTCTCTGACTGTCCACTCGATCTATGCCTCTTATCATCTTGTACACCTCTATCAAGTCACCTCTCATCCTCCTTCTCTCCAAAGAGAAAAGCCCTAGCTCGCTCAACCTGTCCTCATAAGACATGCTCTCCAATCCAGGCAACATCCCGGTAAATCTCCTCTGCACCCTCTCTAAAGCTTCCACATCCTTCCTATAATGAGGCAACCAGAACTGAACACAATACTTCAAGTGTGGTCTATTTGCCTGCGGTTATCCCACATCCCTCTGCACCTTTCCTATCCATGTACCTGTCCAAATGTCTTTAAAATGTTGTTATTGTACCTGCATATTTCCATCAAATTATTTTGTCTGATTTACTAAGATTGTTACTCTACTCAGAATAAACTTTTTAGCCCTAGTACACAGCAATTTGGTGAAAATGCGGTGATCATCCACGAAATAATGTCACATAAAATTGTTCTGTTTATCACTGATAACAGTGAAATGACTTAGTCTTTGTAAGCACTCCAAACCCAACAATATGGTTGACAAGTGCATCAGGTCCCAATTAATATTTAGCTACCATAGCTTTCAATAATTTGGGTTGGGATCACCTGATGGACCTGTGTATTTTCTACGTGACCGGGTATTCTTTCAGGCTGAAACCACATGCTAGTTGCAGCACTATAAAATATTGCAGAGGGAATTAGCTGTTTAAACTTGAACCTGAATATCTACAGAAAAGTGATTGGCTCAATCACTGACATTTGCTCTTGAACTGCCTGTTTACAACCGTGATCCATTAATGTCAAAAGACTCCTAAAATGAGATATCTTTATTAGTCACATGTACATCGAAACACACAGTGAAATGCATCTTTTTGCGTAGAGTGTTCTGGGGTCAGCCCGCAAGTGTCGCCACGCTTCTGGCGCCAACATAGCATGCCCACAACTTCCTAACCCGTACGTCTTTGGAATGTGGGAGGAAACCGGAGCACCCAGAGGAAACCCACGCAGACACGGGGAGAACATACAAACTCTTTACAGACAGTGGCCAGAACTGAACCCGGGTCACTGGCACTGTAATAGCGTTAGGCTAACTGCTACACTTTCATTATGTGTGATGCAAAGAAATGGAATAAGACTGTTGCAACAAAAAATGGAATGTCAAGAGGCAGCTCAGTTTCAAAGTTAAATTTCGTTTGGCTTCCTCTAAAGTGCTTACTCTATCAACCTCCTCAGAATACAGGAAAGAGTGGTAAGTGGAATTTTAGGTAGTAAAATGTATCCTGGCTCTCAATGGCAGGAAAAAAAAGTCTGTATTCCACAGATGAGGAAGAGCAGCAAGAAGACTTGGAAAATCAGATCCTAAAAGGGAGGTATGGTTTAAATTACATGGAACCTTAGTTAGACAAGAGTTTGTATCCCACCATAGCAACTGGGAAATTTACCTTCAACTAATCAAATACATCTATAATACAAAGCTAGCATTGTTCATGGTGACCATGAAAGTACCTGATTGTTGTAAAAACCCATCTGGTTCACTTTGTCCTCCAGGAAGAAAATCTGTCATCCTGACCCATCATGACACCAGATCCATGGCAATGTGATTGACTCTTAACTGCCTTCTGAATTGATTGAACAACTATCTCAATTTGGAGGGCAGTTCTTAATGACCAATAAATGCTGGCCTTGGTAGCAATGCCCAAAGCCTGGGGAAAAAAAATAAAGACCATACACAGTTCTGGACCCCACACTACGGAAAGATGAGATCACACTTGGAAGATTATGTGGAGTTTTGGTCTCCTTCCCATAGTGAGGGTGCAATGAAGATCTGCGACATCGGATCCGAGGATGGTACACTTGCAGCAGATTGAAAATGTATTCTCTAGAGTTCAGAAGAATAAGGGAAGGTCTCATAAAACATATCCTAAAGGGCTTCACAGGCTAGATGCAAGGAAAATGTGTCCTCTGGCTAAGAAGTCAGAAGTCAGAATCAGAATCAACATCAGGGTTATTATCACTGACATATGTCATGAAAATTGTTGTTTTGCAGCAGCAGTACAGTGTAAGACATTATTATTATGTTACAAAAATAAATAGCGTGAAAGAGGAATAACGAGGTAGTGTTCATGGGTTCATGGACCTTTCAGAAATCTGAAGGCAGAGGTGAAGAAGCTGTTCCTGAATCATTGAGTGCGGGTCTTCAGGCTCCTGTACCTCCTCCCTGATGGTCCTAACGTGAAGAGGGCATGTCCTGGACAGTGAGGGTCCTTAATGATGGATGCCACCTTCTTGAGGCACTGCCTCCTGAAGATGTCCTCGATGGCAGGGAAGGTTGTGCCCATGATGGAGCTGACTGAGTCTACAACCTTCTGCAGCCTCTTTTGATCCTGCACATTGGATCCTCCATACCAGGTGGTGATGCAACCTGCCAGGAGTCTAGGACAAGAGGACACAGTTTCAGAATAAGAGATTGACCATTTATTATTGAGATAATGAGAAATTTCTTCCCTCAGAGGGTGGTGGATCTTTGGAAATCTCTGCCCCAGAGGGGTGTGGAGACTCAGTCATTGTGTTCAAAGCACAATCATTAGTTTTCTGGATATTAAGGGAAATGGGAATAGTACTGGAAAAAGGGTGTTGAGGCAAAAGATCTTAATGAATTGTGGAGGAGCAGATGGCCTACTCCTGCTCCTACTTCTTAAAAAGAGAAAGCACTGAAGAAAGCCCAGAAAATATTTACAAGCTTAAAAGAGGTTGAGCAGGCTGGGATTCTTACCACTGAAAAACAGCTAAGTTTGTCTCAGAGATAAAATCTCACCATCAGAACAGATGTGGCAGAGACAGAGGAAATGGGAACATGAATGGAGTCCTTACAGGAAGCAGGTGGGAAGAAGTATCGTTGAGGTACATCTGGGTGTCCATGAGCTTGTAAGGATGTGTATTTCCAACCTATCTCCTAGGAGGGAGACAGAGAGATCCAGAAGGAGAAGGGAAGAGTCAGAAATGGACCATATGAGAGTGAGAAATTGGGCAGAAATTAGCCGCAAAAGTAATGGAATTTTTGAATTCTCTGTGAGTGCAGGAAGTGACACCCACACAGTCATCAACATACCGAGAAAAGAGTAGGAAGGAGGGGGCCCAAGTAGGACTAAAATAAAGACTGTTCCGGCAAACAGGCAGTGTCCCTCTGAACTACAACCCCACCAATGAGCCCAGTCTCTCAACCCTCATTTCCCGCCAAGATCTTCCCTCTGCAGCTCCCAGTCTTGTAGTCTCCCATCCCACACAGCCCACTTTTACCACCTGCCTAAGATTCGTGAATAGTTCTGTCCAGGCAGACCCATTGTTTCAGCCCAGTCTTGCCCCACTGAACTTACCTCTTCCTACGCCGACTCCATCCTTTGTCCCCGTTCCACTCCCTTCCCACTTACATCCGTGACAGCTATGATGCCCCCTGCCACTTTGACAATTTCTAATTCCCTAGCCCCATCTTTACCATGGGCGTAAAGTTGCTTTACACCTGCAGTACATCGCGTATGTGGATGGTCTGACAGCCACCCACTATTTTCCTTGTGCAGACTACCTGTCACAGCCACACATCCATTCACCCAACTGAACTCATCCTCACATTGAACTCCTCCTACAGCTCCACGCCAAAGGTGTAGTTATGAGGACTCATTTGGCTCAAAGCTACACCAGTCTTTTCTGAGGATACACGGAACAGCATCACTTTCTGCCCCACCAGCTCTGCATTCGATAGATCATCCTTCGTAATTTCCACCGCGTTCAATGGATTTCCCCACCAGCCACATCCAGCCCTTCTCTTTAAGCTCTGAAGGGAACGTGACTGTCACAGCTCCCTGGTCAGCTCTTTCCTCTCTGCCCAACAACTCTCTTTCTCAGAGCACTTTCCCATCCAAACTCGAGACACTGTGATGCTTTTCCTTTTGTTTCTTCCTTTCCACCATCCAGGCACCCAAATACTCCTCTGCTTGCACTTCTTGCATTCTAGTTTACTGCATTCAATGTTCACAATATTGTTGTCTCTATATTGGAGAACCCAAAGGGAGATGAGTGTCCACTTTGCCGTGCACCTGCATTCAGTCCACAGGGTCGAGAGCTTCCTGTCAGCTGCCCCTTTAATTCATTGGTCCCACTCTGACTTATCTGCCTATGGTCCCTTGCCCTGTTATAATGAGACTCAACTTATGCTTGAGGAACAGCACCTCATCTTCCATCTGGGCACGTTGTAGTCTTGCAGACTCAGTAACGAACTGTACAACTTTAGGTAACTCACTTTCTCTGTTTGTATCAGAACCATCCAGTTCCGCTGTAGGTCTTCCACATATGACACTGGATCAGCACAGCCTGACCTGCTGGGCATTTTCTACAGTTCTGCACTTTGCAACGTTTACATCCCTTTGTTTACATTTGCTCCCTCTATAATTACACTCATGTCATAGCTTTTATGTTCCTTAGTCTGTTTTCTCTCTCTAACTGTCCTTGTTAACCTTTCAACCAGATGACCTCACCTCGGACTTATCTCCATGGCAACCCTGGCCTCACCATCAAAGATATTCCCTTTGTCCTATCCATTCCTCCCCCACCCTCTTTAAAACGATCTTGTTTTTTTTCCCTCTTCCTCAGTTCTGACAAAGGATCTATGACCTGAAAGCTTAACTCTGTTTTATTTTCTGCAGATGCTGCCTGACTGGCCATTTATTTCCAACATTTTCTGTTTTTATGTCATAAAAACTCACCTAGTTCACCAACGTCCTTCAGGAAGGGAAATCCGCTTTCCTTAGACGACCTTGACCTCTATGTGACTTACCATAGGAGTTCAACTCATAACTTCCTCCTTAGTTCATGGAAATTAGGGAAGGACAATATATGCCAAGCTTCCACATCCTGTGAATAAAAATCAATATGTGTATTTGTGCAATCAATACGTGGAAAGGTAAATATTAGGAAATAGGTGAAGAGATAATAGGGTGAGGACATATGGCCAGCAATATAAGGAAGGAGAGTTACTGGGGGCTGGGCCAGGCCTATTTATGAAACATTGTCATATCTTCAGATATGTTTTTGCTCAATGAATATTGGTTCATGATGATCTGGTCCTGATGTCTACTCTCCTGACAGTCAGGAAGTATATGTACATTCCCAGCACATGTTAGGGAGTTGTTGGGTGGGTGGGGAGTTGGTTAGGTGGGTGGATGGATGAGGTGTTAATGGGGAGTTGATTGGGTGGATGAGTAGGGTGTTGGGTGAGTGGGTTTGGTGTTGGTAGGGTGTTGGGAGGGAGTTGTTGGGTGGGTTGATAGGGTGTTGGATGATGGGTGTGGTGTTGGTGGGGTGTTGGGAGGGAGTTGTTGGGTGGGTTGGTAGGGTGTTGGGTGAGTGGGTGTGGTGTTCAAGAGAGAAAGAGAGAGAGAGAGAGAGAGAGAGAGAGAGAGATCAGATTAGAGAACTAAGGAGTTTGACTTCTCTGGGATATACAATATACTCAGTAGGTCACAGTTCAGGATGAAGCTGCTGCCAGGAAGGCAGATATAACATACACTGATGGGGAATTACCTCAGAATTGCATCTATTCCACAGATATGGAGAAAAAAAAGTATTTTCAGCTCCTTCCCCACACACACAGACACATGTGAATGCTCCAGCACATCCCGCCACTAAAATAATTCAGTACAAAACCTTGCAGGACTAGTGGAGAAAACTGGTATTGCCAGTGGGTCGCTGTGCAGAGGAGAATCCAGCCCCTGCTAACTAGCACATTTCCTTATGCTTATGGTGACTAAGAGGTTCTCTGTAAGAACTCTGGGGAAATTCCCTCTCTGTGTATACGTATACTTGGCTTGATGATGGCAATTTCACCTCTGAGTCTAAAGATATGGATTCAAACTCCATCAACTGATATAATCAAGCTGGATCCATGTCCTCCACTCTCCCACACTGACAAGACTTACAAAAGTTTATTGATATTTGGTCTGAAATGTATCCGTGGTTACTAATGTAAGAGGGGTCTAATGCATTGGCCACCTGCTGAATGCCCATCTTGATGCTAAAGGAAATGGAACTGAATGTTGGAAGGACAATACCCTGGACAGTCAGACTCCATATAACAACAGTGGTTAAATCTTTACTGTATTTCCCGAAGAAGGTTGTTACAAGCCGACAATGCATTTCAAGGTTAAGCAAAATGTTCTTATGAAGGGTCTTCGATCTGAAGCATTAACTGGTTTCCCTTTCCATTATATGCTGCTTGACTGGCCAAGTTCTTCCTGCATTTCTGTTTGTGTTCAAGGTCATGCATATTTTGTTTAAGATTATTTCACTAGCCTGATTATTGGCCTTGGGTTAGCTTTGCCAGTTCCTCCCACAACAGCTTCTTTGACCCTTGTGCAAGGGTTGGTCACTTAGTTAAGCCAGCTGCTGGTGGAGGGACTATTTCAGTCCTTCCACCTGCCCAGTCTAACTCACCACCCACTGCTACTCCCTGCACTAAATGCAGGCTTATCACCTAACTCCTCCTTTGTGTGAACAAGAATTCCCACTATCTAAAACCACGAATGTCTACCAGAAACGTCTTAGGTATCATCATGAGCTAATTGCCCCAGATCATTAAACATAAATCAGTGCCAAATATCAAGAATAGGATGTTGATATTTCAATCCCTCAGAGTGGGTTGGTGATACCGTTAGTTCACTTTATGAATGTATTGTTGGTCATAGATTTTTAAAGATAATGAAGCACTAAACTGTTGGATTATCAGACAAATTTTGGCACATGGCCACACAGATTTTTAAAAAATTCATTCGGGGGTATGGCCACTCAATACTCACCTCTCATTCTACAAGAAATCATACTCTTCTCGAACTGCAATCCGTGAGATGAAGGTAGTTGAGCTAAAGTTTATGACTCGCACACAAAGAAGGAGCAGCAATGTATAAACAAGTAAGGCTGCCTGTGACTTGGAGATGGTGGCTAACTTCAATAAAATTCAGCTTCGCAAATTCAATGACTAGAGTTTTATAGGTTTAGTGAAATGAATCCAAGAACATTTTTTTCACCTCTATATTCCTAACCCTAAAGAATATAAATGAAGATATTTTAAAACAGGAAGAATCTGCTGCAATTTTAGCACATTTTACTGATAATTCTAAATCAGGTATTACTGTATAGACCTTGTGTTCAATGTAGAACTCTTCTAATGTTTACTTCAATGTTTACTTCAACACCATTTTCCACAGGAACCTTTTAGATCAGCAGTTTTTGTACATTGTTGATTGACTGGCCATGTACATCACCAACAAGGTCTCCCTTGTTGTCCAAGCCTGAATCTTCCTTGAATAATCCTTGTTCAGTTAACCATCAACGTTGGTGGGTCTGGAGTCACATATGGATCACATCCAGGAAGGATGGCAGATTTCCTTCCCTAAAGGACATTAATGAATTTAGAGGGATCTTACAGCAATCCAGCAGTTTCACGGTTAACATTATTGACGCTATCTTTTTATTGCAAGCTTATTTAGTTACTTGTATTTAAAGGCCCCAGCTGCCATGAAGGGATTCGAACTCACGTTGCCAGATCAATAGTCTAGATCTCCGGATACAGTCCAATAACTTAACCAGTGTGCTGCCATGTCCTAATTACAGCTGCCTATGAATCAACAGCTCAAGGGTCAGGACTTATCTTTAACTCACCAGTAGTTAATTTCAAAGGGTAATCCAAGAAAGTATGTGAGAGAGAACATAAAAGATATTGAGTGAGAAAATCCTGGTACTGATCCTTTGAAGACATCAAGAGAGCAGAGCCTGGCTTTAATGGTTTAATCGAAGACCCTTAACCTAAGGTAGAGTTTTTCCTTTAATAATTACTTTTTTAAACTTCAGTATTAGCAGGATCTACTGCCTTCAGCTTCGACTTGGATTAACTGACAAGATTTCAAGACGTTACCATATAATCATAAAGTAATTGCCTGCCAATTTTTGAAAAAGGAATTGTAAAGTATAGAACAGGACAAAATGTGTGCAAAAGATAGCCTACTGTATCTGCATTTGAAGTAGTGGGAGACTCTTTGAACAAATTTTTTGATAAATTTTGCTGCCAATATCTCAAAGGAGTGCACATTACACTTTAGACTTGTCATTCCCAGTCCTGAAATTGTTAGTACAGATACGATTTTGCTCCATATTTACATTAGAATAAGTTATTCTTTTATTAGAGGACAAAATGACAAAATTAACTTTAACAAATAACCATTCACAGATAGCTTGATCTAGAGACGTTTCTTTCGTTCCTCTGAGTATTCTTGATTTAACATTGATACAGAGATTCCATGTGTACGAGTTCATAATTACTCTCGGATTGTGTTGTTATGCAGCGAAAACGTTGTACCGACAGAAAGAAAAGGGGCGGCTATCAATCACCCCTTGCTCTAAACCCATCCTGCCCTTGGTTAAAAATTAGTTGAGGGATACACTGGCTGTGTGTCTCCTTTTCATGTGAAGTTGTTGTTGGTTTTTGTGTAGCTTGTATTTCCGTGAGAAAGTAAGGGCAGCACAGTGGCACATTTGGCAGAGCTGTTTCTTCACATCTCCAGTAACAGAGGTTCATTCCTGACCACCGCCACTGTCTATATGGAGTTTGCACAGTCTCTCCAATGATCACATGGGTTTCTACAGGTTTCTCTCACATCTAAAAAACATGCGGGTTGGTAGATTAATTGGTCACTATAAATTGCCCTAGTGTGTAGCTGAATATTAAAATCTGAGGGCGTTGATGGAAATGTGAAGTAGGGTAGGATTAACGTAAATGGTCAGCACAGATTCAATGGGCTGAAGGGCCTGTTCCTATGCTTCTCTCTAATGCAAGAGGCCAGAGGAGGAGGACTGAAGTAATCTGTGGCAAACTATAGACTTGGAAGAGGTAGGGACGGTCAAGAGCATGAAGGGATATAAACCGAAGGAGCAAATGTTTAGTCATGTTGTATGACCAGGAGCCAGTGACAGTCAACATGGACAGGAGCAGTGTAAGTCAGGATATGGGCAGCAGAGCTCTGGATGGTTGAGGTGTACAGAGAGGGAAGTTGTCATTCATGACAGGAAAACCTTCAACTTGCTGAGTCTGGGGTAAAGGTGGATGAGAGATCTAGCAGTAGGCTGGGCTGAGGTAAGGCAAGAGATGTCATAGTGGGTGAGCTTTGTGACATTGAGTCTGAATCTCAGTTTGGGATTGAATGGAAAACCAAGCTTGTGGAAAACCTTCTTCAACTTGACTAAGTTGCCAATGATGTGGGTGGAATTAAAGAGTGCACAGAGTTGGTGTTGTTGTTGGGAATAAATTGGTGCTACATGGTGCAAGCATTATGGCACTCATCCCAGAGCTTAAATGGGGGAAATTTGGATCATTTATACCCTCTGTTTTGGCAAGTGGATGACTCAGAGTTAAATAATAGCTCCAGTTATTTCAGTACTTCCCACTTCCTGAGAGCAAAACAATTGACATGTTCAATTAAATACATTTATTTTTCACCCATTAAAATCCAGGACCTTTTCAAACAAAACATTGATTATCAGATCAATTTAAAATTACATGTTGATAAAATCTCTTAAAAACACCAGGAGGGTGAAGTTAATCCTTGGTAGTTGTGAATTGGCAGCCAGTTTTATGCCAAGTACGTTGGCTCTGAAGAAAAGTCATCAAGCTGAAACATCAGCTTGGTTTCTCACTCCACAGTTGCTGCCTGACCTGCTGAGTATTTCCAGCATTTTCTGGTTTTAAGGTCAGATTTATACCACCATATAATTTATCAATTTCACTTCTATCATTTATCTAATTGCTTGGGTGCCATGCGAAGCAAGGTCACTGAGAAGATTTCCTCACTTGATATTTGGACCATGATTTCACAATGTGGCGGTAATCTTGCAATACAGAGGAAATCTTCATGAATACATTCACAATGCTACAACATGTACTGACCATACCATGCACTGACAATACCAAGTACTGTTCACTCTCAAGGTAAGGGACTGGACATGTAGAACTGATGTGAGGAGAAATTTCGTAACTCAGAGAGTTGTGAATCCCTGGAACTCTCCAACCCAGACGACTGTGGATGCTCAGTTGCTGAAACTGATAGGTTTTTAGACAAGGAAGAATGAATGAAACAAGGGTTTAGATGGGAAAGTGGAGATATCGGATGAGCCAGGACCTTCTGAAGATGTGGAGAAGCTCCTGGGGCCATCACTGCCCCTGTATCTTACATCATTATTTTCTACCCACTCCCCACATTCAAACCAACTTGTAAATTGTGAATAGAGGAAGAAAATGCAATCATGGAAAAGCTTCATGCACATTTACAATATTACTCATGCACGAGATCAGATATATTCACAATACCATAAACAATCGCGTCAAGCAAGGAGTGGTTGCTGTCAGCATCATTAATGTTTTTCCCCTCCTCCATCGTAGATAGGGTCATAGAGGTGTACAGCATGGAAACAAGCCCTTCGGCCCAACTCATCCATGCCAAGATGCCCACATAAGTTAGTCCCACTTTCCTGCATTTGGCCCATTTTTCTCTAAACCTTTGCTATGATGAAATGATAAATATGAATTAGTGTCAGGAACTGATCAATTGAAGGAGTGTTTGTTTAAGGCAGGATGTGGGTGTTCTTTGGAATTTGCCATTACCGTTAAAGCTATTTCCTTTGTGCATGCACCGTGTGTTTGGATGTTGCTTTTATTTACTTTTGCACCATGTTTTTTTCCCCCAGTTTATCACCTTACTGCCACGCTTTGAAGGTTGGTGCCAAATCCAGAAATTCCAATGACTACCAATTTGGAAGATGAAGTCGCTCCCAACCTGCGGATGCGGAAATACAGCTATCGTGTGGACCGGCAGGTCATGGATGAGATGGAACTGGAAAGAGTGGCACATCCAACAGAAAGAACTGGTCCATCAATAAAGGAAAAGGTGAAGGAACACCTGAGGTTAGTGGCTGTTTGCTTACTTCTCAAAAGTGGACATCAGTTCCAATGTGCAGAGAGCAATCTCTTTTATTTCCATTCATAACTGATGGCCCAATGCTTCAAGCACTCTTAGACATTCCCACCTGTTCTTGGTTTATACCTGATTCTACCTGATTAAAATGAAGTGAAACTGTCTGTTGTCTGGGTCAAATACCCCTTGGCTGAAACTAATGCAAAGTTGATCAAAATTAGAAGTCTACCCTGAAAGAGAACTCAAACATCAGTGAGCAAACATACACTCAGTATGATGCTGGAAGATCTGACATGGTTTAAATGCTGTCATCTGACGTAATGATAGGAGCAGAATAATTGGATTCAGCTCACCCAGGGATGCCTTTGAGATGTATTGGGTTTCAGGCAGAATGAAACACATTAAACAAGAGACTGCAGATGCTGGAATCTAGAGCAACAAACAATCTGCTGGAGGAACTCAGTGGGGTTGAGGAGCATCTGTGGGAGGAAAGGAATTGTCGATGTTTTGAGTCAAAACCCAGTCCCGATGCAGGGTTTCGACCCGAAACGTTGACATTACTTTTCCACCCACAGATGCTCCTCAACCCCACTGAGTTCCTCCAGCAGATTGTTTGTGATATTAGACCGAGGACCTTCTGTCTCTCTCATTGGGTGTAGAAGATCCTGTGGGACCATTAATACAGCAGAGAGTATGCAAATGTCCTCAATCAAAACCAGCAGCATCAGGTTACCGGTTCATATCATTGTCTAAATTGGCCACTGCATATATCTGCAAAACTATGTGCTAACGCAAAAAAGAAAGTTCTTGCCTTGCAAAGTGCTCCTTGAGGAGGTGAGTCTTTCTTTCTTCTTTGCTCAAAACCTGAAATAAGAATTGACGAGGGGTGCAGCAGGCAGAACTGCTGCTCTACAGCTCCAGTGACCCAGGTTCAACCCTGGTCTCTGGAGCTGTCAGGGCAATCTGCATATTCTCCCTGTGAATGCAGGGGAAAATGCAAGGGAATCACATGCAGATTAGAAGGTAATTGGTCACTGTAAATTTCCCTGGTGTGTAGTGAGTGGTAGAATCTGGAGAGGTGCAGGTGGTGGGGGGGGGGGGTGGGGGGGAGGTTGATTGACAGGAATGTGGGGAGAATAAAATGAGATTAGTAAGCAGCTGCACAGGTTGACTCTGTGGTTAAGAAGGCATATGGTGTATTGTCCTTCATCAATCAGGGAATTGAATTTAGGAGCCGAGAGGTAATGCTGCAACTATATAGGACCCTGGTCAGACCGCACTTGGATTACTGTGCTCAGCTCTGGTCGCCTCACTACGGGAAAGATGTGGAAGCCATAGAAAGGGTGCAGAGGAGATTTACAAGGATGTTGCCTGGATTGGGGGGCATGCCTTATGAAAACAGGTTGAGTGAACTTAGCCTTTTCTCCTTGGAGTGACGGAGGATGAGGGGTGACCTGATAGAGGTGTATAAGATAATGAGAGGCATTGATCATGTGGATAGTCAGAGGCTTTTTCCCAGGGCTGAAATGGTTGCCACAAGAGGACACAGATTTAAGGTGCTGGGGAGTAGATATAGAGGAGATGTCAGGGATAAGTTTTTTACTCAGAGAGTGGTGAGTGCGTGGAATGGGCTGCCGGCAACGGTGGTGGAGGCGGATACGATAGGGTCTTTTAAGAGACTGTTGGATAGGTACATGGAGCTGAGAAAAATAGAGGGCTATGGGTAAGCCTAGTAATTTCTAAGGGAGGGACATGTTCGGCACAGCTTTGTGGGCCGAAGGGCCTGAATTGTGCTGTAGGTTTTCTATGTTTCTGTGTCTGCTTGAGGACCGGCAAGGGCTTGGTGGGTCAAAGGGCCTGTTTGTGTGCTGTATGACTCTTTTATTCATTGAAATGTAGAGTATCTGCTGACTGTCTCACTAACTGTTTAACCCACTATATATATGTCTCCAGTATTTACGTTTCTTTAATTGAGAAATCTGCTTACACCTGAGAAAGGAGCCATTGTCTTGATCAGTACTTACCAAAAGCAAAGATAACTGCTTTAGGTGTTGCGTGGATAAAGATGAAAACTGGTTAAAGAACTCACTGCAATATAATTATCACATTGTAATTTCAAAGTAGCTTTGGATAATTAATAAATAATAAACAATTTGCTCAGGTAGCGGTTAGCGTAACGATATTACAGTGCCAGCGACCCGGGTTCAATTCCAGCCACTGTCTGTAAGGAGTTTGTACGTTCTCGCTGTGTGTCTGCGTGGGTTTCCTCCGGGTGCTCCGGTTTCCTCCCACATTCCAAAGACATACGAGTTAGGTTAGGAAGTTGTGGGCATGCTATGTTGGTGCCGGAAGCGTGGCGACCCTTGCGGGCTGCCCCCAGAATATTCTACACAAAAGATGCATTTCACTGTGTGTTTCGATGTACATGTGACTAATAAAGATATCTGATCTGAGATTTTTTCAATTATTAAATTTCCTTTGTGAACCAGTGATTAGTTATTCAGATTAGTTTATTGTCATATACATCAGGGTTGCAATGAAATTCCTTGCTTGTGTGAAGCTCACAGAGTTAACAGTGTACATAGTAATAATAAATACAGCGATGAATGCAAAATAACAGAATGGTGCAAGGTACAACAGAATGTTGTGTGATTTGTGAGCATATCTTGAATGCTCCATGTGGCACGTGTGATGGAAAGGGCCATCAAAAAATAAAAGCACAATTCACTTTCCACAGCTGAAATATAAGAAGACCAGGTAACAAAACTTAGCTCCATACTATTTTGTCACTTCCTGTATTCAAATCTAGCTCAGGCTTCAGGTATGAAGGTTCCTCTCTCTGACATCTACAAGATCTTGAACTGAAAGTGGTGCACAGTCCTGGTTCAAACAGCCAATCTCCCCAGCATTAATCATGAATTAGCCTCATTGATTTCAAGAGCAGCAAACATACAAACTAGAAATGTCATGCTAGTGCAATAGGTTTGGTTTACTGAAATTAATTACCAAAGGAGCTTTTATATGTCATACCTGGGCCAAGAATGTGTAGAAAGTGTACCTAGTAGAAAGTGTATCAGATACTCAAAAGATTAAAATCCATCCTATTATTCCAATGAACACACTTGGGTCTTTCATGCACTGTTTCTATTTATAAGATATCCAAAAAAGATTGTGAAGTGCTTTTCACAGAGCTATCGTCAGGCCTCATTTTCCCTCTCCAACTTTTTTGACAGGCATGCCTACCTCTGTAATTTTTTTTAACTCACTTTCACTTCTCTCCAAGGCCCAGATCATTTGAGATTAAGTAGGTGAGTCTGCAACCTGGCCCTTGGTATCATCAATGCTGCTCGAATCTCAGTGTGGGAAACAAGTAGAAGCTTCACTGAAACAACTCTGTTCCTTCTTTCCCTCTCCATGCAGTGGGTAGTCTTTGAGTCATAGAGTTCCACAGCATGGAAACAGGCCCTTTGGCCCAACTCATCCATGCCGACCAAGCTGTCTACTTGAGCTATTTCCATTTCCCCATATTTGATCCATATCCCTCTAAACCTTTCCTATCCATGTACCTGTCTAAATGTCTTTAAAACATTGTAATTGTACCCGCCTCTACCACTTCCTCTGGCAGCTCGTTCCATAAACTCACCACCCTCTGTGTGAAAAAGTTGCCCCCCACAGATCCCTGTTAAATCTTTCCCCTCTCACCTTAAGTATATGCCCTTTAGTTTTAGACTCCCCTACCATGGGAAAATGACTGTGACCATTTACCTTATCTATGCCCCTCATGAATTTATAAACCTCTCAGTCTCCTGTGCTCCAGGTAAGAAAGTCCCAGCCTATTATTCTCTCCTTACAGCTCAAGCTCTCCAGTCCCGGTAACATCCTCATGAGTCCTTTCTCCACCCTTTCCAGCTTAATATAGCAGCCGAAACTGCACACGGTATTCCAAGTGAAGTCTCAGCTGGCACCGATCCCTGAGGCACATCACTGGTCACAGGCCTCCAACCCGAGAAACGACCCTCCACTACCACCATCTGCCTCCTTCCACCAAGCCAATTTTGAATCCAATTGGCTAGCTCACCCTGGATTCCATGTGAACTCTCCTTCCAAACCAGTCTACCATGTGGGACCTTTTCAAAAGCCTTGCTAAAGTCCACGTACCATTTCTACTGCCCTGTCGTCATCAATGCTCTTGGTCGTCTCTTCAAGAAACTCAGTCAAATTCATGAGACGTTATTTGCCACACACAAAGCCATGCTGACTAACCTAATCCAAATGCTTTGCCTTTCCAAATGCTGGTAGATCCTGTCCCTGAGAATCCCATCCAGTATCTTTCCCACTTCTGATGTTAGTCACAACTTACCTAATGCAACATCGTTGGAAAGGGAAGGAAGTACATATAATTGGTGCGGCATTTTTTTTGTACTGTCATTCATGAGATGTGGTCATTACTGACAAGGTCATTGTTTGATACCCGTGCCCAAACTGAGCCATTTCAGAGTTAACATCATTGTGCATCTGAAGTCACATACAGCCAGATTGGGACCATATTTCCTTCCCTAAAAGACAAGTATGAATCAGACATGTTTTTACAACAATCCAATATCTGCATTGCTATTTCCAAGTGAGTGGGCCACACACTATTCTGTACTGATGATGTTTCACCTGAGGTATGAAATATACAACAGTAACATTTCCTGAAGGGTCACTTTGGGCTAAAGGTCTGAAGTTCAAATACCAAAGCAATTGAAAAAAATCAGATTTATTTATTTAGTATTAAAATGAATTGAATTTACTCAGCTGCTTTGGCAGGATTTGAATGTGCATTTTCAGATCATTAGCCTAGGATCTCCAGTCCAATAATGCAACAACTGTGACATCATCAGTTGCCTCTTGGATTGCCAATAAAATGAGAAATAATGAGAAACACCATCATATGTTTGAACCTGCTGGTCAGTTTTCCGTGCAGAGACCAAATGCTTCCTCACAGAGTATAAATATTGAAGGAAGTCAATGTTGTGCATTCCAAGATAAGGACAAATATCACCAGTGGGGAACAGTCACCACCTAGCCACTAGGACAAGGACTATAAAAATAACTTTGGAATACCCTCAAAACTAAAGAGGGAAAGGAGGAATATCACCATCGCCCAGATAGCAGTTCATGGAAAAGCTGTCAGAGTAAAGTGTGGTGTGGGCTCTTCGGTGTTGCTGCAAAATAGAGATAAATATATCAATAGAGCACCCTTTATTGCAAATGAATGAGGTAGAGCTCTAAAGGCAAATGACAGCAGTAGAGCTCTTAACAGAACATCCTTTATTGAAAGCAGTACAAAGCCAACTAACAACGGTGTTTGGCACAACAATGTGTCAAAAGTTATGCCACATGGTGCACTCAATTCTTAAAAATACACGTGCTTCCTAATTAGAATGAAAATCAAAATAATTAGAACTAAACCAATCTTTATTCACCCATTTGTAACATTCTCAATCCCAGATTCTCTCAGCTTCATTTCTTTTATTGTGAATTAAGCCAGAAAGAGATTTTTCCTTCCTCTCAAGAATAAATTTTTAACTCTTCAGTTTGCCTGGTGATCCAGTCATGTGAAAGGTGAACTTAAAAGTCAGGCTAATTTGTTCAGAAAAATTGCAGTGAATGGAGAAGAGTCACATTTAAGTTATGTGTGGGCACCAAGTTTGAAGATATGGTAACATAGAAGAGAAATTTTTGGAAGAGCATACTGTATTGAGACCTGGGCTATTGATCCAGGGACATAAATTCCAGTCCCACAGCAGCAGTTGGAGAACTTAGATTCAAGTCATTAAATAAATCATTAAGGGAAACCATTGATTAATGTAAAAACCCACACGGTTCAACAATGTCTTCTAACAATGCCCTCTAGCAAGCCACTCTGTTCCGGGACTAATTAGGGATGGTCAATGAATACAGGCCTTGCTTGTGGCATGTGCATCCCTTGAACAAATGAGTTATGAAAAAAAATCCACCAAAAGTCTTGCACAAATTTAAATCTGGTGACCAAGGGCTAATTAATTCTCCAGAGTTTTCCTCTGTGTAGGGAATCCAAATTTGGTCATTCATCTCAACTGTCACACTTGGTTGGCTCACCATGGTAACTTCACAATCCACATTTGTGCTTTGATCCTTTAATTTCATAACAGTACTGGCTTTGTTTTAGACCTTAACTTGCAAATTGAATTTCTTCTTAATGTTCACCACTTGAAGGAGGTCAAGAATGTATTGTTCACATTCTTCCCAATCTCATGCCAGGCAAACCTACAACTATTATTTTCATCGACTAGTTTAGACATAAACAAGTTAGTAAGGCAATGAAGTCAGAGAACGGCAAACTCCAGATCTGATTCAGTGCTGTCATGCATTACAAATATTAATAGATGGTTATTCAATTTTTTTTGAGGTTTCTTGGTGGGAGGCACACTAAACTATTGACCACAAGTTCTAAAATTGCAAGGGAATGTTCCCAGCAGAAAACAGGCAAATATTAATAAACCAAAGATGCGACATTGTTAGAACCAAAAGCAAAAAACAAACTCATTCTCCTTTTCGTGCATTTTTCCCCGCTCTGTTCTTTTCTCACTTGCTATCATACAAGGCTGAATGTTTTTAGTCGTATAATCATATACAACAGAGGAACAGGCCCTTCAGCCCACCACAACCATGCCAACCCTTTTGCCCTTGGGATTTATCAGCCTTCAAACTTCTCGTACGATTTTTTGATTAATACTTAGCTCTTCAGTTCCCCTTTCTCACTGTATCCTTGGTTCTTTACTATGCCCAGCAGGTTTTATTTATCTTCTTCCATGAAAAGTAATCAGTTAATTCCTCTACAATTTCCCATTCTCCTTTATAAACTCTCCTGTCTTTGTCTGTAAGGAGTTCACATTTGCCCTCGCTATTCTTTTCCTTTTCATATCCTTATAAAAGCTTCTTATGTATGAGTGAAGCCAGTTTACACTTTATTCTATTTTGCCTTTCTTTATCAAATTCTTGGACCTCTGCTGGGTTCTAAAATGCTCAGGGCTGCTGCTATTTCTAGCAACTTTATGAGTCTTACTTTGGAATTAATATTACCTTCAACTTCTCTGATCAGCCACAGTTGAATCACTTTCTCTTTTGGGTTTTTGTGCATTAAATGAATATATTTTTTTGTAAGTTGTGCATTATTTCTTTAAATGCTCACCATTACCTGTCCAACTCCATGCCCTTCAACATATCCTCCTAACAAACCACAGCTATCTTTTCACTCATTCCGTCATAGTTTCCTCTGGTTAGACTTAGGATCCTGGTTTCACACTGCCTTACATCATTTTCAAACCAGTATAAAATCCTACTATTTTATGGTCACTTCCCCAAAGGTTCTTTGACAAGAAGATTGTCAACCAACCTCTTCTCGTTGCTCAAATTGAGATTCAAACTGGCCATTCCCTCAACATATCAATCCAGAGAAGAGTCCCAAACACATTCATGAATTCACTTTCCCCCTTATTCACATAATTTGATTTGAACGGTCTAACTATGGATAAAAGTCTATATGCACCTGTTATGTACACCTCTAATTTCCTGATTTATGCCACACCTAATATTACAACTATTATTTGGTGACCTATAAGTGACTCCTCCCAATGTTTTCTGCCCCTTGCTGTTTCTTAGCTCAACCCAAATTTATAGCCATCCTGCATCCTGATCTGTCATACCAAGATCATTTTTCACCACTGCATTAACCTCATCCTTTATAAATTGTACTACACCACTCCCTTTTCCTTTTTGCCTGTCCTTCCTAAATGACAAATACCCTGTAATAATTAGCTCCCAGAGAAACAAAGGACTGCTGGAATCTAGATGAAAACCACGATGATACTCGAGGAACTCAGCAGGCCAGGCAGCATCCGTGGAGAAAGATGCTGCCTTTTCTCCATGGATGCTGCCTGGCCTGCTGAGTTCCTCCAGCATCATCGTGTTTTTCATCATAATTAGCTCCCAGCTTTAGTCAACCTGCAGCTTTATTTCCGTAATGCCAATGAGACTATACCTGTTTACAACTAGTTGTACCATTAATTCATTTACTTTATTGTAAATGCTATAAGCATTCAGGTGCAATACTTCTAATTCTGTCTATTTAATATTTTTCTGTACCTTAACTCCCTTTATTGATGGATTTTGGTATTGCCATCTGTTTATTTCACTTACTACTTTCCTAACCTCACTTTCCTGCTTTGTCTCTTCCCTTCCTAAATTTGTTTTGAGGTTCTCATCCCTCCCCAATAGCACCAGCAAACCTTCCTACAAGGATATTGGTCCTGGCCCTGCTGAGGAGCAAGCCATTCAATTTGTACAGGTCTCACCTGCCCTAGAAATGGTTCCAAAGCTTCAGAAATTTAAAGCCCTCTCTCCTGCACCAGCTTTTCAGACACACATTCCTCTGCTCTATCCTCTTATTCTTTTACATATTAGCATGTATCACTGGGAGTAATCCTGAGGTTACAATCTTTGAGGTCCTGCTTTTTCCTAGTTCCCAAAATTCTGCCTAGAGCGCTTCATCCCTTTCTCTACCTATGTTGTTGATACCAATCTGGACCACATTCTCCACCTTCACTCTGTCTGCTCTCGCAGCCTGGATCTCCCAGTGCAAGTGTATAGTTCGCTGAAAGCAGCATCACAGGTAGATAGGGTGGTGAAGGCAGCATTTGCCATGCTGGCCCCCATCAGTCAGGGCACTGAGTATAGGAGTTGGGAAGTTATGTTGCCATTATATAAGACGTTGATGAGGCTGCATTTGGAGTACTGCATACAGCTTTGGTCACCCTGTTATGGGAAAAATGTTATTAAACTAGAAAGAGTGCAGAAAAGATTTACCAGGATGTTGCCTGGACTTGGGGGCTTGAGTTACAAAGAGAGGTTGCGTAGACTAGGACTTTATTCCCTGGAACGTAGGAGATTGACGGATGACCTGATAGAGGTATATAGGATCCTGAGGGGCATAGACAGGGTGAAAGCACATAGTCTTTTTCCCAGGGAGGAGTTGCTAAAAACAAAAGGGCTTAGGTTTAAGATCAGAGGCGAGAGATTTAAATCAGGGGCAGATTCTTCACGCAAAGGGTGGACCGTATTTGGAATGAGCTGTCAGAAATCATGGTGCATTAGCAGCATTTAAAAACCGTCTAGATAAGTACATGGATGGGAGAGGTTTAATGGGCTATGGGCCAAACATGGGCAGATGGGACTAGCTCACTGGGCAACACAGTTGGCATGGACGAGTTGGGCTGTTTCCATGCTCTATGACTCTATGAATCTATGAAATGTGAGGAAAAGTGTCTCTACTTAGTGGCTGGTTATGATCTAAGGTACGTTGGGTCTGAGGTTGGTGAAAATAGAATCAATCAGGGCTTTCAAAAAGAGAGTTAAATAAGCATCATTATTAAGAGAGGAAGTAATTTGCTGAGTTACATGGATTGAATGGAGCAATAACACCGACAGGGCTGCTCTGAAAAGAACCAACATGACTCAAAGGACCAAATGGCGTCCTTTTGAGCACTAATAAATACATGACTTCCTGGTTCTATGACACTAAATCTCCAGTGTTTCTGAGTTCAAATCCCAACAAACAGATTGTTTAAAACAAATTTAATAAATCCATTTAAATGTTTCTGGATTGTTGATTAAAGACCCAGTTGGGTCACTGATGCCCCACAGGATACCAATTTTCTCCATGTACCTTTGATTGACATTGAAACTTAAGAATCTAGATGGTATCTGAAATAGCTTTTAAAGGTATTCAGATGTACAGATAATGGCCTTGAAATTTTATCCTCCACAAACCCTTCTTTAATTCACACCTTAATGTCCATCCCTTAGATTAAGCTTACGTCCATTTACCTTATTCACCAGGATTTTGCTGTGTTTTACCATCAACTTTGCAAAAGAAACTGCTGGAATTCACCCACCTAATTGCCTGTAAGTTTCAGAGGGCCCTTGAGGGGAGATTGCTTGAGAATGATGATTTATTTTGGACTTATTACTTTCAAATGTCAAGCTGATGTTTCAGTGAATTAATGCATTAATGACTGGGATCTGTATCAATGCTAAAGCCTTTTGACTCTATTGTAAGGGTTCTGTGGTTCAATAATTCATTACAAAATTCAGTACAGTATAAGAGATTATTAATTAACCTTTGGTCTATAAATGGGCGACTGTAAATGTTAGAGTTAATGAGGTACAATGTTCATACCTTCCTTTTTTTATAATATATCCTTATTAGTCACATGTACATCGAAACACACAGTGAAATGCATCTTTTGTGCGTAGAGTGTCCTGGGGGCAGCCCGCAAGTGTCGCCACGCTTCCAGTGCCAACATAGCATGCCCACAGCTTCCTAACCCATACATCTTTGGAATGTGGGAGGAATCTGGAGCACCCGGAGGAAACCCACGCAGACACAGGGAGAACGTACAAGCTCCTTACAGACAGTGGCCGGAATTGAAACCGGGTCACTGGCGCTGTAATAGTTTACGCTAACCGCTAGAGTAATTGATATTTCCATGTTGTGATTTCAACCAAATTGATAAGTAAGTTTTCAAGACAATTCTTTAAAAATATTCAGGTTATTATTTGTCTCCTTTTATTCTTTCCTTCTGTCTATCGTTCTCTGAGATGAAACTTCATTGTTGCGAAACTTTTCCAAAATACCACTCTGGAGGCTATCAAGATGAGGTCATGAGAACAGGCCAGGTCTGTTATTGTTTGCTTTTCTGTCATTCACCAGCTTTATAACCCGGTGCACATGTCAAATTCTTATCTTGTAAGGATCCCTAAATTTAACTGCTCCAACAAATGGCCACCATGCCTTCAGCCTCTAAGACTGAAGGAGTTTCCTCTATAAACCCTTTCACCTTCTTTCTCTTTTAAGATGCTCCTTCAAACCTACCTCTTTAACCAATATCATCTACTGTGACTTGCTGTCAATGTTTGATTTGTTACATTGCTGGTAGTATATAAAAGGAAGTTCTTGTTTGTTTCTCTTTGAGGAACTAACTAACCTCCAATGTGTACCTTTATCAACGGCTCAGGTGAGAGAGCTAAGCATCTTTCCTGAGAATTTTACACAGTACATTTCATAGCTTCAGGACATCACAATCCCTTTTACAGCTATTGAATACTTTCTGGAGGTACTATTACTGTTGTATATGTGAACATTCCCTGATATATATTCAAGCACAGACTTGCCTTGTCATTCTTCCATGAGACAAAAGTGGGTTATATAAATTTTCATACTGAATTAATAGCAGTAAATCTTTGAGTAATGATTAATTATTGAAGTTGCTATTAATATCTGGAGTGCATGCTCCACTGGTTTTGTAATACATTTTAGAGGGCAATAAACTGATACAAGTCTCCACTTTCCGTTTGCTTTATCCATTCATCAGACATTTACGTATATAATCAATGCTGAGTACCAGGCAACGTTGCAATTTTTAAACAGAAAGATAGCAAAAGTAAACAGAATCACACTCTCAGGGCCTGAACTGGTTCAGGCTTCTGTTAGTCTCTGAGAATAGCAAAAAAATAACATTACACATGTGCACAATTTCATCAATCATATAGTTAGAGTTTAAAAGCAGGAAAAGGGGGGAATATAATTTCAATGAAATTCATTTCACTCTCAGAACAACATACTTTGTTTACACCATCGCCCAGATAGCTCAGGTGGTAAAGCATCGGACTTTTCAGATAGAATTAGGGACTTCATAAATAGAGGCACAGAGTAGAAAAGGAAGGAGGTCATATTGAATCTTTGTTAAACAATGGTTAGCCCTCAGCTAGAGTATTTAGCCCACTTCTGGCTACTGAGCTTAAGGAGGGTGTGAAGGTCCCAGAAAATGCAGTGAGGTTTACTAGAATGGTTCCAGGGTTGACGGGAGACACGAGAGACTGTGGTTGTTCTCCTTGAAATGGAGAAGTTTGAGAAGAGATCTAATAGACGTGCATGTGATCTTGATGGGTTTAGGGAGTGGAACATCAAAGGCTAGGAAATATAGATTTAAACACTTGACAAAAGATCCCAGGGAGATATGGGGAAGACCACTTTCTGCAGTGAGTGATAATGATCTGACTAACAGAAGTACATTAGAGGAAGGGATAGGAATTGATCACCAAGCCCTGGAGCCTCCTTCAGTACTCAAACTAATCATAGCTGATCTTCAGTATGTACGGGTAGGTTAATTTGGGTTTAAAAATGGGCGGCGGGGACTCGATGGGCCGGAAGGGGTTGTTACCAAGTTGTAAATAAAATTTAAATTTAAATTTTTTTTAAAAAAATTCTACCTCAGAACCATTTTCCTACTCTATCCCCACCTACCTTCATTCCTTTAATATCCAAAAATCTATCGATCTCAGTTTTGAATGAACTTAGTGAGTGAGCCTCCACAGCCTCTGGGGTAGAAAATTCCAATGATTTATCGTCCTTTCATTGAAGAGATATCTTCTCATTTCCATCCTAAAAGGTCTACTTTGGCACTATTACCCCTAGTCCCAGACTCCTTAGCCAAGGAGTCAAACCCCTGAAAGATTTTGTCCATTTCCATGAGATTACCTCTCATTCTTCTAAACTCTAGGGAATAGAGGCCTAGCTTGCTCAATATAATAGAGACCCAGCATCACAGTCTGGTGAAGTTTGGCTTCACTCCTTCTATATTCTTCCTTGGAATTGGATGTTATAGTTCAGATATGGTGTCACTTTAATTCCCCATCCCACTCTCACTCTGATCTCTCTGTCCTTGGCCTCCTGCACCATTCCAACAAAAACCAGTGTAGCAGAGGGATGGTAGTGGCGCAACAGTTAAGTTACCAGACTAGTAATTCAGATGCCTGGGTGAATAATCCAGAGACCCAAGTTCAAATCCTACTATGGGAGCTGTAGAATTTGAATTCAAGTTAATAATCTGGGATTTGGATAGGGAGGGGTGGGGAATATTTTGGCAATAAAGGCCACAAGAACTATCATATTGTAAAAATCTATCTGGTTCACTTCACTAAAGCCCTCCAGGGAAGGAAAGGCATCACCTAACCTGGTTTGATTGAGAGTGACTCCAGAACGGGTGGCTGCTATATGGCCCAGCAGGCCACTCGGTTGTCCTATTGTTGCTAGTGCAAAGAGGGAAACAATAAAGATGGGCAGGCCAACAGCATGTGGGAATACTTTCACCTAAAGAACAACAACGGTTTAAGAAGGGTGGCACAGTGGCACAGATAACAGAGTTACTGCCTCACAGTTCAGTGACCAGATTCAATCATGATCTCCAGTGCTGTCTGTGAGGAGTTTACATGTTCTCCTGAGTGGGTATCCCTCGGGTCTCCATTTTCCTCCCACATCCCAAAGAGGTGTGGGTTGGTTGATTAATTGGCCACTGTAAGTTGCCCCTTGTGTGCAGGTGTGTGTAGAATCCGGGGGGAGAATCTGGGGGGAATGGGGTTTGTGTAAATGAGTGCTTGATGGTCATCATCGACTCTATGACAATAAGGAAAGGGCAATAAACACGGCTGGTCTTGCCAGTGACATACAGATCTCAAAAAAATTAATAAATGAAAGAGCAATGTTCAGGACTTGATTATGAATTCAACAATTTTTGTTAACCAGCCTTTCCTGTCTGTGTCACACCTGGCCAGTTCTAACGTTAGGTCATCCATCTCCAGTGATACTTGGTATCTCTTTAACAATAATTGCAATATGGTAATAGAAAATAACACAATGACTTCACCATGGAATACATTCTTCAGTGTATCATACTTCATAAATACAAAAAACTTCTACTTTCCATTGTTGAAGATTTGCTTTCAGTGTTATAAAGGTGCCTTAACTGTCAAAGATAGATAAACTTCTCCAAATAAATTAAGTTGGACAATAATTGTATTGTTCCTGTTATTTTCACAATGCTAATACAGAGAACAATTTGATTGCTGCCATGGAGTGATGTTAGAGCTTGCCCTTACTGAATCCCTATAATGGTGGATGTATATTGTTAGTACACTCACGTTGTGTGGTGGAGTATGTATGGCTCCAATGTACACAAGTGTATTATCTACATTGGAAAAGTATAGATATAACTAAAATAGATGTACTGCTCATTTATATCTTGTCATAACTAACTCGATCATTCTTCAGTAAATATCATTCCTCTTGATAGATCTGGGCAAAATCTTTGATCTTACACCAAATTTCATTCACCTTATCACTGAATATATTCAATACAAGGATTGATAGATTTTAGAAACTAAGAATGATGCATTTAGTGCAGGAAAGTACTGCTGATGTAAAAGGTCAGGCACAATATAACTGAATGGTGGACCAGGCACAAGGGATCAAATGGCCTGGTCCTGCTTCTATTCCTCATGTTCTTATCAACTCTTATCAGTTGTTGCCCAACTGATCCTGAATACCAGTGCAGAAATTTGTTCAAGGTAAAATTTTGATTCTATTTGTGAACACCTCCATGACCCAGTCTTTCCTTAACCCTGTGACTTTCTCTGGCCTAACAATTGTCTGGGACTTCTATGTTATTCCAGAATTTTGCTTCTTTGGCATCCTCCATTTCCATTGTCTCACCTTCAGCTGCCTCGGTCATAATGACTGGAATCCTCCTCTCGCACCCATCTTCAAACTTGCTTGTTTAGGTCACTTTTATCATTATGCCTTTGTGTGGCTCACTGTTAAATTTTGTTTAGTAGCACTCCTGTAAAGTAGCTAGGTACATTATATTATGTTAATAATACCAGATAAATGGACATTGTTGTTGCAGTGGTAACATGTACCATAATTTTTCATGATGCCATATTGTCCTTTCATGTGAAAGCCCTTAACAAGAGAAGAGCTACAACTCAAACTCCATTAGAAAAAAAAACTGTGTTCAAAGGACAAATTGGAGGCATTTGTAGTTTAGGGTTAGCATTAAAATCCAACCATATTACACGTTTGTTGTTTAAGATGACAGTCGGACACTAGCTTGCTGTGGCTTTATGGACATCCTGAATCTTTGCTTGTTACTTCCACAAAGCAGCATACAGTAAAACATTTTCTTAAAGACATCATGTGTTTTACTGACAGCTAAGAGGAAAATATTATTATTACCTCCAATTTTAATTTTTTTGGTTTGGTACATAAACTAACTTCAGTAGACAACTTCAATATCTGATTTCTGTTTTATTGGTGTAGAGTTCAGTTGATTTTTTGATTTTTTGGACAAGTGGTTTGTGTTCAACTATCCAATAGCAATGTAGAAGTATCATTGCTGGGGTTTCTGAAGGAATTCAATCAAAACTAACACTAACTGAACACCTTTATTTTGTTTTTCAGATGTTCAAGCACCAAAGCCCAATCCTTACTGTTCAAGTTAGTACCAATACTCCGCTGGCTGCCCAAGTATCCTTTCCGGGAATGGTTATTAGGCGACATCTGCTCTGGATTCAGTGTTGGAATTGTGCAGTTACCGCAGAGTGAGCACTTCATCTTTTGCAAACACCAACGCATGACAATTGCTGTGCCTACACTTTGATACAAGGGTCTCAAGCACTAAATTTCAGGAAATATGATGGAGTCAGAGAAATAGTCACTAGATTAAATACTTGCTAAAACGTTCTCCAAAACATTGAGGTGGAGCATCACCTTGAGTGCTAATGCTTTGGCCACCCATTAGATGCTTCATATTCAGATCCACTGAGTTGAACACTGAGAGGAGGCATATTACAAGGGAGTCACCATTACTACAGATAAAATTCTGCCTATTGAGTGGAGTATAGCTACTCTTGAGTTCTGAACGTCCAAAATCAGTTCTGTGTCATACATTCAATCACAGCTTTCTATCTTCATAAAGATACAATCTACAAAACAGTCAAAGCATGTTCTTAAAGGGCTTGTTAACAATCTCATTGACAGCTAGGAAGAATGAACTTCTATCTCATTATTATCTTTGGTTTGATTTATAAACTAACCTCAATAGGAGAAATTTTGATAACCATTGTTTTCTCTATCATAGTACAACGCAGTCAGCCTCTTTTGGTCAGATTTATCATAGAGAAAGAGGAACTAATAACATCAGAAGGTGTGGAATGTAATACATCTGATAGGAGCGCACCTGGCCAAAGTCTTGGCATACTAATGGTCAGATGATTGAAGAGGATAGGGCAAGCCATAAACTTTAAAATGAGCCACTATTTGGCCAACTTAGTTCATGAATTATATACTGAAAGGTCAAGAACATTAACGTCTTAATTTCCATGAGAAAATAAATCTACTGGCATAGGAACATTAACTTAACTTACATTTTTTTTTCACAGGTATGGCTTATGCCCTTTTGGCAGCTGTTCCCCCCGTGTATGGTCTCTATACATCTTTTTTCCCTGTGCTTGTGTACTTTATATTCGGGACATCCAGACATGTTTCAGTGGGTAAGTTCGGCACCCTTCCTTTTCCGTCAGTACCTGATTCTTTCACTTTATCACCTCCTATGCCATCTCTCCTTTTGCACGAAAATCTCCTTACCACTGAATGAATTCCCTCATAGAGAAGAAGTATCCATTTGGATCAACCTGACTACACCTTTTTATTTTGTTCACTTATGGGGGCTGGGCAAAGCTGGTAAGGCCAGCATCTCCACTCTTAATCCTGATGCAGGGTTTCGACCCGAAACGTCAACGATTCCTTCCCTCCACCCCCACCCACAGATGCTGCTCGACCCACTGAGTTCCTCCAGCAGATTGTGTGTTGCTCCAGCTTCCAGCATCTGCGGTCTCTTGTGTCTGCAGCATTTATTGTTTTTCCCTAATTTCCCTTGGGAAGGCAGTGGCGGATTAGATCGCTGCAGTCCATCTGCTGATGGCTCTCCCCTGTTGCGGTTGGGTTGGCCGTTCGAGAATTTGGACACAGCGGTGATGAAGGACAGGCAAAATATTTCCAAGTCATGACGGTATTTGCAGGTAGTGGTGATCCCATGCACCTGCTACATTTCCTCAGTGGTAGAGGTCAAAAGTTTGGACATAACCTCAGCAAGTAACTGCAGTGCACCCTGTACTGAGGCCATTGTGCTCTGATGGAGAAGGGAGTGCCAATCAACCGAGGTATTTTGTCGAGCATCTTGGATGCTTTTGGAGTTGCACACATCCAGGCAAATAGTTTCTATCACACTCATTCCTACTTTAAATGTGGTATCACTTTTTATGTGCCTTCCACAGTTACCATGCCTTCACCAGCTTCTCTCAATCCTTTATTCGCCACCACTTTCTGCAATTCAGTCCTGATGTAGGGTTTCAACCTGAAATGTCAACAATTCCTTCCCCCCCCAACAGATGCTGCTCGACCCGCTGAGTTCCTCCAGCAGCTTGTTTGTTGCTGTAGTTCAGTTAACCCTCCCACAGATACTCTCTTTACTCTCTGCACCCCTTCCCCTTCTCCGCAGCTTAAAGCACACTCGATTTCTTTCTTTCTTTTTACAATATTTTTATTAATTCCACAAAAAAAAGAGTACATGCATCAAAGAATGGATAAAAATATTACAGAATACATTGTGTTAAATCATACTTGAGATCACAATACTCTAAGTTAATAATCACATGTGATAGTTAGTTAATGAAGAAAAATTGGAATAATTTTATTATAAAAAAAATCTACACCCACTACCAGAAACTGAAGCTGTTTGGTAAAAAAAAAGACAAGGAAAGACCCTTGAGACATAACGATATCAGCCAATATCTGTACTTTAGTCACCAAATCAAAGGTTTAGAAAATAATTCAAAAAAGGTCCCCACAGGGTTTGAAAGTCTAAGTCAGATTCCAGAATTGAGCAACGGATCTTCTCTAGATTCAGGTATGACATAACATCCCGTAACCATTGAGCATGAGTAGGCAGGGTAACTTCCATCCACTTAAGCAACACAGCCCTCCTGGCTATAAGAGAAATAAAAGCCAGAATGTGTAGATCCGAAGCCTCCAAAGTTATACCTTTTTCTCCGACAATCCCAAATAATGCAGTCAAAGGATTAAGTTTAAAATTTATTTTAAAAAGCACAGAAAAAGTTTGAAACACCTCTGCCCAATATTTTTTAAGACTCTGACGCGTCCAAAACATGTGAATTAAAGAAGCCTCTCCATTATTGCATTTGTCACAATAAGGAGATATGTCCGAATAAAAACAGGTTAGTTTGTCTTTAGACAAGTGAGCTCTGTGGCCCACTTTAAATTGAAGGAGAGAATGACAGGCACATAATGACAAAGTATTAACCAATTTAAAAATTTCATTCCAAGTTTCCTCAGAAATTGACATCCGCGAGTCTTGTCCCCAGGCATTTTTAATTTTATCTAATGGAACCTTATTCATTCCTAATAACTTGTCATAAATATTAGATATTGAGCCATCATGAAAAGGCTTCAAATTAAAAATTACATCTAGTAAATTTTTATCAGGACGCATAGGAGAAGAATGTAATTGAGATCAAAGAAAATCTCTAATTTGTAAATATCAGAAAAAATGAGTTTTTGGTAAATTATATTTGGTTGACAATTGTTCAAACGAAGAAAGATTCCCTCCAACAAACAGATCCTGAAAACAAGTGATACCCGACTTGTCCCACTCTTTAAAAACTACATCAGTCATAGAAGGTTTAAAAAAATAATTAGAAATAATGGGACTAGACAAAGAAAATCTCGATAAGCCAAAATATTTTCTAAATTGTAACCAAATCCTCAAAGTGTGTTTAACTACTAACTTATCAGTTAATTTATTTAATGATAAAAGAAGTGAAGATCCAAGCAGAGAAATAATAGAAATTTTTTTAACAGAGTTAGCTTCCAAAGAAACCCATACTGGACAAGCCTCTTGATTAATGTAATGTAACCAAAACGTAAGATTTCGTATAGTGACTGCCCAGTAATATAACCTAAAACTAAGTAAGGCTGTACCTCCATTCTCTTTAACCTTCTGAAGATGAGCTTTATTTAATCTAGGATGTTTGTTTTTCCATATGTAAGAAGATATAATTGAATCGAGATAGTCAAAAAAGGACCTATGAATAAAAACAGATAAAGCCTGAAATAGATATATGAATTTAGGTAGAATATTCATTTTAATAGAATTAATTCGGCCTATCAATTATATAGAGAGGGGTGACTAACTTGATAAAACCCTTTTCACATAATACAGTAAGGTGAGAAAATTTTCTTTAAATAAATGTTTATAGTTTTTAGTAATTGATATGTCCAGATAAGTAAAATGATTTCTTACAATTTTAAAAGGAAGGTTAATATGGAGGGGTACCAGGTTATTCAAGGGAAAAAGTTCGCTCTTGTGTAAATTCAATTTGTATCCTGAAAACTGACTAAAACAGGAAAGTAGAGAAAGCATAGGAGGTAACAAGGTTTCAACATTTGATATAAAGAGTAATAAATCGTCAGCGTATAACGAAACTTTATGGCTAATACCTCTTCTAGAGATACCAGTGATATCTAGAGCACACTCGATTCCTAACCTTTCCTGGTTCTAATGAACTATTATGTTACCAACTCAGCTTCTCTCTCATGGATATTCACTCAGCTGAATATTTGTGGTTTTTTGCAGCAATTCACATTCCTACGTATCAGTTAATATTTGTAACTGGGATAGTTCATTTCATGTCATGTTACAGTATAGAAATGATTACTGAACAGTTTTTAGGAAATCACTGTTTCTCAAAGTAGCTGGGAGACCCTGCCAATTGTTAGATTTCCTGAATTGCTTTGTGTGTTTCCCATGGCAACTCCAGGTGAGTTATTGCTCCAAATGTTGCTTTTTACATTCCTTGGGCCGTCAGTGTTTTTTAATCTTCTCAAAGTAAGGGCATAAGAATATAAACACGGGAGAAGGAATAGGCCAATCTCTACAGCCTTCTCTATCATTCAATAAAATCATGGCTGATCCAGTCTTGGGCTCCCCTCAACTCCCTTGTGGTTCAGATGTCTGTCAGTCTCTGCCTTGAATATGTTTCAATGACTCCACCTCCACAGCTCTCTGGGGGAGACAATTCCAAATATATTCATGTCCTTCTGAGGGAAGAAACTCCTCCTCATAGCGTAGCGGTTAGCGCGACGCTATTACAGCACCAGCGATCGGGGTTCGATTCCCGTCGCTGTCCGTAAGGAGTTTGTACGTTCTCCCGTGTCTGCGTGGGCTTCCTCCAGGTGCTCCAGTTTCCTCCCACATTGCAAAGACATACAGGTAGGTTAATTTGGGTTTAAAAAAATGGGCGGCGCGGACTCATTGGGCCGGAAGGGCCTGTTACCACGCTGCAAATAAAATTTAAAATTTAATTAAACTTTAAATTTAAATTTCCATCAAAATGAGGGACTCTTTATTCCAAAATGATTTCCCTCAGGTTTAGATATTCCTCACTTGGGGAAATGCCCTCTCAGCAGCTTCAATCTGTCAGTCCTCAGCACAATCTTATATGTTTCAATAGGATCAACTCTCATTCATCAGAGCTCCCATGAGTACAGGCCCAATCTGCTTACCGTATCTTCATCAACTCCTCCGTCCCAGTAATCAGTCCAGTGAACCTTCCCCGCATAGACTCCAACGCAGCTGCATCCTTTCTTAAATATGCAGGCCAAAACAGCGCACAGTTTTCCAGGTATGGTCACACCAATACTCCTGTAAAATTGTATCAAAACTTCCCCGTTTTCATACTCCACATTCCTTGCAATAAAGGCCTCTCACTTTCACAATAGCCTGTTGTACCTGCATTGCTAAATTTTGTGTTTCATATATCGGGAGACCCCTAGGTTCCCTCATACCTCAATATTATTTACTCTCAGTCCACAAATAATAATTTACTTGTTCATTCCTCCTTCCAAAGTGGAGAACTTCACATTATCCCACATTATACTCCATCTGCCAACAGCTTTCTCACTCACATCCACTTCCCTTTGCGGGCTCCCAATATATCCTATATATCCTTTCTTCCCCACCCCCCCACCCCCCCGCCACATTTATTGGGCTTCCCCTTTTCATATCTTCAGTCCTGAAGAAGGGTCCTGACCTGAAATATTGACTGTCTGTATTTCTCAACGGATGCTGCCTGGCTTGCTGAATTCCTCCAGCATCTTGTTGGTTTTTTATCCTCCTCACAACTTGCTGTCCCAACCATCTTTCTCCTCACACCACTTTGTAACAAAGCCACGTCTTCCAAAAATCTCTTCCAGTTTCTCCATCTCCCCCCTTACAGAGTCAGTGACTCACCTCTGCGTGCAGCTCCATATCGTGACACCCCACTGAACACACTGTTCGTACAGTCCCATAGTGTCTTCATACCATGCTTTGTATCTATAACTTTCCAGTACTACTTTGTTACACCCACCATTTCACTGCAGTTGGGGTATGCTTCCTAAAAGCTTCATTCAATAACAACAACTTGAATTCACTTTGCACCTGCAGCAAAACATCCCAATATGCTTCAAGGGAGCGTTATCGAATAAAAACAGGCCCCACACCACTGAGAGATACTTGGACCATTGACCAGAAATATGGCCAAAGAGGCAGAAATAAGAACATGAAACATAAAAATAGAATTAAGAGTTACCTGAAACCCACACCCCTCCCACACACACTCACCTGTCCACCTAGTTTTTTTCTCCCTTTATTCACCTTCCCCACCCCCTCCCTCCCACCTGGGTCCATCTGCCCATCACCCTCTCCCCATCTGGCTCCACCTATCACCATCCAACTGCTATCTCAACCTTCCAACCCTTCCCAGCCGTACTGCTATATACTGACAATCTTCCCTCTCAGTCCTGATGCAGAGTCTCGACCCAAAACGTCGACTTGCACCTTTCACCTCCACAGGTGCTGCTTGACCCACCGAGTTTCTGCAGTGTTCTGTTTTTTGTTCCGGATTGGAGGAATGTGGAGATGTTGGATTGTGGGGTTGGAGGAGGTCACAGAGATAGAGAAAGCTAAAGTGATGGGAGCTAAAGGGATTTGTAAACAAAGATGAGAATTTTAAAACTGTGGTGATGCTCTATTGGTAATGGTATTGGTTTATTATTGTCACATGTACCGAGATACAGTGCAAAGCTTTTGTTTGCATGCCATCCAGACAGATCATGTCATACATAAGTACATCAAGGTATTAAAAAGAAAAACAGAATGCAGAATATACAGTAGTGTTCCAGCTGCAGAGAAAGTGCAGTGCAGGTAGACAAATGAAGTGCAAGGGCCACGATGAGGCAGAATTGGGAGATCAAGAGTTCATCTTTAATGTATGAGAGGTCTGTTCAAGAGCCTGATAACAGTGGGATAGAAGCTGTCCTTGAGCCTGGTGGTACGTGCATTCGAACTTTTGTATCTTCTGTCCAACGGGAGAGGGAAGAGAGAATGACTGGGGTAGGGGGGGATCCTTGATTACATTGGCTGCTTTCCCGAGGACGGAGTCAATGGAGGGGAGGCTGGTTTGTGTGATAGACTGGGCTGCGTTAACAATTCACTGCAATTTCTTGCGGTCTTGGGCGGAGCAGTTGCCATACCAAGCTGTGATGCATCCGGAAAGGATGCTTTCTATGGTGCATCTGTAAAAATGGGTAAGAGTCATCAGGGACATGCCAAATTTCCTTAGTCTTCTGAGGAAATAGAGGTGTTGGTGTTCTTCATTAGCCATAGTGTTCACGTGGCTACACCAGGATGAATTGTTGGTGATATTTACACCTAGGAACTTGAAGCTCTCAACTATCTCCATCTCAGCACCATTAATACAGACAGGGGCGTGTACTGCACCCCACTTCCTGAAGTCAATGACTGGCTCCTTCATATTGCTGACATTGAGGGAAAGATTGTTATCATGACACCATGCCACTAGGCTTTCTACCTCCTTCTCATCATTGATTGGTGGTGTCATCTGTGAACTTGTAAATAGAAGAGAGTTTGGCCACACAGTCATGAGTGTATCGGGTGATTAGTAAGAGACTGAGGGCACAGCATTGCAGGGTACCAGTTTTGAGGATAATTGTGCAGGGGGTGTTGTTGCCTATCCTTGCTGATTGCAGTCTGTTGGTCAGGAATCAAGGATCCAGTTGCAGATGGGGGTTGCTGAGTCCTAGGCCTAGGAGTATGGAGATAAGTTTGTTTGGAATTATGGTGTTGAAGGCAGAGCTATAGTGAATAAATAGGAGTATGATGTAGGTGTCCTTGTCATCTAGATGTTCCAGAGATGACTATAGGGCCAGGGACATGGTATCCACCGTGGACCTGTTCTGGCAGTAGGCGGATTGCAGTGGGTCAAGGTTTACTGAGGGCAAATTTCATATTTTTAATTATCAAAGCTAGGTTATATGCAGAATGATGTTTTATCATGTTATTCAATACATCATGTCTGCCCTTCCATGGAAGGTTATGATACATCATTTCATGTTGTATTAGGTTTACTGAAGGGAAGGTAATAATTATTGTTTGATCCAGTCCTGAATGTAAAGGGCATGATGTTTATAATCTGAATTTGACTCCACCTTGATCCATTTTTGTCTTGTTATAGGGTCTTTTGCAGTACTGAGTGTTATGTTGGGAACCATAACAGAGAGGATGGCCCCAGACGAGAACTTTCTGATCAGTTCTGCAAACGATACAAATGGAACTATGATTGACACCGTGGCACGAGATTTGATGAGAGTGAAAGTGGCAAGCATGGTTACCTTCCTTTCTGGCATCTTTCAAGTGAGTTGTCATAAGGAAACTAGGAGCTGGTATTCATTTAGGGCAGGAAGGTGGAAAGATATGATTGAGGGCTCCAGCATCTATAATATGAAACACAAAAAGTTAGCAATGCAGGCACAGCAAGTTATTGGGAAATGATTGGAAGGTTGGGGGCTTTATCTACTGAAAAGTGTACCTAAATGCCGTACAAACAAGACATTGTAATTTGTTGATTTTTTTCACAATTAAAAGAAGGACATGATTTTTTATAGCAACTTTCACATGCTTTTCAGGACATTCCAATCTATAGCTATTGAATTCTGTTTGAAGTATAGTCACTGTTGTGTGGTAAGAATAGCAAGATCCATTCACCCACAGCTAGCTCACACCTACCACAATGCGTGCATGAGCTTGCAAGATTATAATCATATATTTTTCTCTGGTGTTGTTCAGAGGGGGTAACAATTGCCCCAGAGATTCAGGCTAATTCTCCTGGTGTTCTTCAAGGAAGCACTTTTATATCTACTTCAAGGGCAAAAGACAGCAACTTCCAAAAGTGCAACACTAGGCAACAGCTTAGATATTTTGCTCACATCTCTGGAGCAGGGCTTGAACTGTAACCTTCTTAACCAGAGTGGACCTCAGTTCAATCCTGACCTTAGGATCTATCTGTGCAGATGACAAACACCATGGTGCTAGAGGAACTCAGCAGGCCAGGCAGCATCCATGGAGAAAAGCAGGTGGTCAATGTTTTGGTCAGGACCCTTCTTCAGGACTGAAGATAGGAAAAGGGGAAGCCCAATATATAGGAGGGAAAAGCAGAGCAGTGATAGGTGGACAAAAGAGGGGAGGTGGGGTGGGCACAAGGTGGTGATAGGTAGATGCAGGTAAGAGATAGTGATAGGCAGATGTGCGGGGGAGGAGGGGAGAGCAGATCCACCGGGGGATGAGTCAAAGGTAAGGAAAGGGAAGAAAAGAAGAGGCATGGTTGGGTGAGGGGGGGGGTTTGGGGGGGGGGAGGTTGTGGGGATTACTTAAAGTGGGAGAATTCAATGTTCATGCTGTTAGGCTGCAAGGTTCCAAGACGGAAAGTGAGGTGCTGTTCCTCCAGTTTGCACTTGGAATTCTCCTGGCAGTGGAGGAGGCCGAGGACTGATATATCTGTGACGAAGTGGGAGGGGGAGTTGCAGTGACTGGCAATGGGAAGATGCAGATCGCAGTTACGGATGGAGCGCAGGTGTTCTGTGAAACGGTCACTTAGTCTGCGTTTCATCTCACCAACGTAGAGGAGGCCACACTTGGAGCACCAAATGTAGCAGATGATATTAAGGGAGGTGCAGGTGAATCTCTGTCTCACCTGAAAGGACCGTTTGGGCCCCTGGATGGAGGTGGTTTAGGGGCAGATGTTACACCTGTGGTGGGGGCAGTGGAAAGTCCCCGGGGGTAGGAGTGGGATGGGTGGGGAGGGAGGAGTGAACGAGAGAGTCGCAGAGAGTGCGGTCCCTGCAAAAGGCAGAAAGAGGTGGGGAGGGGAAGATATGCTTGGTGGTGGGGACCCATTGCAGGGTGGAAGTGGTGGAGAATGATGTGTTGGATACGTAGGCCGGTGGGATGAAATGTGAGGACAAGGGGGATCCTATCTCTGTTGGGTCTGGGAGGGGTGGGGGTGAGAGCAGAGGTGCAGGAAGTGGCAGAGATGCAGGTGTGAGCTCTCTCAACCACAGCAGGGGGGAAGCTGCGAGCTCTTGTGACCACAGTTGGGAGGGAGAATAGGATGCAAAGTAGATGTGCTCTGTACATACCATGAGAAGTATATGGATTGGGAAATGGGTGCTTGCTGTTTTCTTCCACAGTTAGTTAAGATGAGTTTTATTTGTCTTAACATGGACTTTACCCATATTCGATCAAGGTGATCAACCATAACAATACCTTCAAGGAGATAAAGCTGTGTTAAGTACTTAATCACTTTCAATTGCCTGTATTCACAAAGGGCATGTAGCACAACCAAGAGGAACAATAGTTGTTCATTAATGAAAACCCTGCTCTTCAACAGTTTCTCCAGATGGACCAAATCAGCAGTCCTAAACAAGGTCACAGTTGTAGGGAAGACAGGTTGCAAAAAGGCTGTTGGGTTGAGGAATAATGTAGTTGACATCTGTAACTTGTGCTTCTTCACATTGCGCAGATCCTGCTGGGGCTGATACAATTCGGATTTGTTGTCACGTACCTTTCCGATCCTCTCGTCAGAGGGTACACCACAGGGGCAGCAGTCCATGTGCTGGTGTCGCAACTGAAGTATGTGTTTGGCATCGCTGTTCCCAGAAGGGAAGGACCCCTCTCGCTAATCTATGTGAGTAACGGGTGCACTTGTGCCATGCGAAATATGAGTTTGCAGCAATAACTGTGGAGTTTTCAACCACCACCATTGTTGGCTTCATTGTCATAAATAACTTTTCATTGTGCTTTCCAGTGCCTAGGAAACACAACAAGAGCTTTACATAACATCTTTAATGTTCATAATAGGAAGAGCCCATAGGCACTGTGCCTTCTCGAACAATCTTCACCACTTAGAAAGCTCATGGCTGACCCTGTGTCTTGACCACATTCCCACTAGAAACCAATATCCTCTAATCCCTTAGCATGCAAAGGTCTTTCTAACTCAGTCTTGAATATACTCAAACTAATTATCCACTGTCTATTAAGGTAGAGAATTCCATTTATTTACAATGCTTTATCAAATGAAGAAATTTCTTCTGACCCCAGTCCAGGGCTAACACTTTTATCATTTGACCACAGTCTAAATTTTCCTTGGCACTCACCTCGTAAAACCCTCTCAAAACCTTGTATATGTCTCATGGAGGTCACCTTCATAAACACAATAGGGGAGTCCAAAGGTTTGCAGGTTCATATTGGATAAACTTTCACAGGAAGAGAGAGAAGGAGAGAGGAAGAGGGGTTTTGGGAGGAAATTATAACAATTCAATTTAGATAGCAGAAGGACACCAGCCCTGAGCCAAAGACAGTGCACAAGAGTTTGCAGAGATTTCTAGAGCTGCCTGTTTATTGGTATAGGGATGGCTAGGTCCAAGGAGGGGTTCAAACAGAAGATAAGATCTTTAAATTTGAGTTATTTATGAACTGGAAGCCAAGCTAGGTTAGAAAGTATAGTGGTGATGGGTGAAAAGAACTTGGTGTGAGTTAAAGAAACAAAGGACTGCAGATGCTGGGATCTAGATAATAAACACGTTGATGCTGGAGGAACTCAGCAGACCAGGCAGCATCCGTGGAGCATCTGCAGTCCTTTGTTTCTCTAGTATCACTGCTCCACTGCGAGGTCTCTTCAAGGATGCCGACCTTGAAGAAGTTTTCTTCCCTCCACAGATGCTGCCTGGCCTGCTGAGTTCCTCCAGCATCATTGGTGTGAGTTAGGATGCAGCTGAAATGTAAACCATCATACTGTTAACTAACATGAAGGGTCCAGATGAAGGGTCTTGATCCGAAATGTCGACTGTCCATTTCCCTCCACAGGTGCTGCCTGGCCTGCTGAGTTCCTCCAGCTTCTTATTTATTGCTCCAGATTCCAGCATTTGCAGTCTCTTGTGTCTCCCCTAACTTAAATACCTGCCCGTTATTCTGTTCTATGCATTTAATACATATGTGATACATGGTTCAATTATACAATAGTGAAGAAAAAGAAGTCATACAACCTACTAAAATTGATAATCTGGTTGAAATTGTTGCTGATTTTAACTTTTAACAGTGTCTGAAAATGGAAGGTGATGTATCAACCATTAGTAATACACCCAAAAACTTCTCTTTACAAATTGATGGGTATTTAATGAGAGAGGTTAATTTACCAGTGACAGTTCTGTCACCACCAAGGGTTAAAATCAATTGTGTTTGTCTCAATGTGAACTTTACCCAACCTACTAAATGTCAAGGGGAAGGTAATAAGTGAATTAATCCAGAAGATAATATGCCAAATGATTGATTGCTCTCAATTGCCAGTGGTCAGAAAGAGCGCAGAATGCAGCCAAGTGTAACCAGTAGTTGTTCATTAATGAAAAGCTTGTAAACCAACTGTACTTCCCAACGAACTCAGTCACCAGCATGGACACTCCCAACTTTCATCAAAGGCCACAACTTAAAGGGAAGGCAGACTGCAAATGGTAAATTATTACAACTACATAGATAAAAATAGTCTGTTGGAGGCATAACAACAATGATGGATCACTCTCTGGTTGACCAACTTTCCCCATTAACAAAGTCATAGTTTATCTGTACCCTAATTCCACTTAATTGGTTTGGCACCATATTCCTCAACACACTTCGATAGCAAAAGTCTATCAATTTCAGATTTAAAATTATTTATTTTAGCGGAAATTCCAAACACACCATCTTTTCCTTGAAGAGGTGTTTCTTAGCATCTCTCCTGACATGGCTCCATCTTATTGTTTCCCAATTGTCCTTTGACACCCCCACAAATAAAAAATGTTTCCTATCAAATTATTTTCAAAATCCTGAAAACCTCATTTAAATCATCCTTAACCCTTGGTTGGATCTTCACTCCTAACTGGCAGAGACCTAGAGTGACATTCCAGTGCAGTGCTGAGGGGCTCCGGCAGGGTCTAGAGTACCAGCTTTCAGATGAAACATGAAACAAAGGCCCTGTCTGCTCTGTATAGCAAATACCATGGAACTATTTCCATTATTCCCACTCCTCTTGACATTATTTATCCCTCAATCAACATTTCAAAACCAGATTGATCAGTGATCATCACACTGCAGGTTGTGAGATCTTATTATGTCTGAATTTGCAGCTGCATTTCCTACCTAACAACAGTGACTATTCTTCAAGAGCACTTCATTGTCTCTAAAGTGCATGGCCTGGTCCTGAATGGAATGTGAAAGGTGCTATATAAATGCACCCTTTTTTTGAACCTTCTCTATTTCAGGGAACAATAACTTGGTTTAGGCATCAGTAGTCTGTTATTTAAGTAGTCTGTTTTTACTTCAAAATATTAATAAAAGGGAGACTTTAAGGAGTGGATGACTTCAATTTCTGGAATTTGGACAACAATTAAGATTTTATACTGGAATGGTAATGGATGACCATCATCTAACTGAAGCACATTTTCCACCTTAAGCATACCATTGACCTCGTGTGGATCCAATATGGGACATCTTGCAATGAATCAAGCTAGTTTTCTGTGATGAATGCAATGCTCTGATATATTAACCAAATACGTCAACAGTGTAATACATTCTTAATGATTGACCAGCCTGGAGGGTTGCACTAAATGCTGGGGCTCTTTCCAGACCATTCCTCGTCATTACTCAAAAACACTTGAGTTTGGAGATGAGTTTACACATAAAAGGTACTCAGCTCATTCCACAAGAAATGCACCTGTCAGCAGTCAAATCAATCAAACAGCCCTTGTACCTACAACCTTTTAAAATGTACAGAAGTATCATTTATTATGTTAATAAAGAATGAAGTTCAAGTTAAATGATACAAATAAAGCCTTTTCCATTAAGATAAACTTCAAAAACAATCTGCAGAAATTTTTTAACTTCCCTTGTATTTGCATTGTTTCTGCCCAATCTTCTTTCACCATCTGCCTATCTGCCCTCCTCTCCTGAATCTACCTATTGCTTGCCAGCTCTTGTTCTACCCCTTCCCCTCACCTCTTTACACTGGCTATCTCCTGTCTATCTTTCAATGCAGACAAAGGGTCAACTGTCCATTTCCCTCCACAGATGCTGCCTGACCCACTGAGTTCCTCCAGCAGTTTGATTTTTGCTCGAGTTTCCAGCAGTCATTTGCATCTCCAATTAAATTCACTTAACTGGCTCCCCCATGTAGCCGCCTACAATGGAAAAAGAAATGTCGGAGACAATTTGGGAATAGAGGACTGGAAATGAGAATTTAAATGAGTACATTTTTGTTTAGCCCGTGGGTCATTATGATCAGGAATGTGTTACCTGGAAAGGTAATTGAAGCAAATTCAATAATAACCATCAGGAGGAAATTAGAAGGGTAAGGCCAATGCAGAATTTGAAAACAAGGGTGATGATTTTTAAGAGAGACTGCAGATGCTTCTGGAGGAACTCAGTGAACTCAGTGGATTAGACAGCATCTGTGGAGGGAAGTGAACAGTCGACATTTCAGGTCGAGACTCTTTAAACTGAAGGTGTTACTTGACAGGAACCGTTGTGGGTTTGTGAGCCGAGGGGTTAGACGATTGTAATTTTGTGTGCAGAGTTTTGGATGATTTCAGGTTTACAGAAGTGGAGCAACTTGTCCTGTTCTTCTCATATCCATTTGCCAAAGGAATGGGTCCTTCTGTTGGTGTGAATGGTGTTTTTACATTACTTACAGTATTTATTTGGCTCTGTAATTGGTTAACATATGCAGTACTCTGATTGGACACAATAGAATCACATGCTGGACAACATGACGATGTCTACCATGTGGTGTATATATGGCATGGCCACCTCATGAAGTGGCCACTCTGTGTAGATTCAATCTCCGATATATTGGGCTTCCTCTTTTCCTATCTTCAGTCCTGAAGAAGGGTCCTGACCCGAAACATTGACCACCTGCTTTTTTCCATGGATGCTGCCTGGCCTGCTGAGTTCCTCCAGCTTCAGAGTGTTTTTCATCTAGATTCCAGCATCTGCAGTCCTTTGTTTCTCTAGATTCAATTTTGTATGTACAAAGTGGGTCACTTCCTTAATAAATCATGTTTGTTCACTCGAGTAACTCTGGTAATCTTAGTCACTCTGGAGACGAGCAACAAGCGACGTTAAAGAACACCTAGTAGCTCACAACAAACCATCTGCTGAAGGAACTCAGCGGACTGCGCGGCATCTGTGGGATGAAAGGAACTGTTGACATTTCAAGTCGAAACCCTGCATCAGGACTAAGAGTGGAGAGGCAAGATGGCCAGTATAAAGAGGAGAAGGGGAGTGGTGGGACAGGAGTCTGAGGTGATTGGTGGACTGAGGAGGGGTGTAAGATGATGGGCAGGTTGCACCAGATAAGGGAGGGGAGCGGGGTGGAGTTGGGAGACAGTGGCAGGTGAAAGATAGAAGGAGGCAGAGAAAGAGAGACGAAAAAATGGAGAGGCAGATGGATGGAGGTGGGGGGAGGGGAGTGTGGAGATGGGTGACAACAGCTGGAGGGAGATAAGCAGGAACACCAAGGGCTCCCTGTGCTGGAATTTGATAAGTAAAGGAGGTGAGAATGGGAACCATTAAGTGAGAGGTGAAGGGCAGAGAGACTTTCATACAGCTATGCTTTTTAAGTTTGTCTGAACTTAGACCATATCGACAGTATGCTTGCTCTTAGGGCCTCACAACTAAGCCCAGACGTTCACCCTGAGGTAACCAAGTACTAGTTGGGAGCAAATGCTGATTCCTTACCCCAACGGTTGAAGTTGTTTATAGAATCACAGAATGACTACAGCATGGAAGAAAGCTATTTATTACTAACTCTGTGTAAGAGCAATAGAGCTAAGCCCACTAACCTGTCCTTTCCCCCCAGGCCTGCAAGTTCTTTTCCTTTTTAGATATTTTTCCAGCTCCCTTTTGAATACTACAGCCGAATTTGCCCGCACTCCTGTCTCTGACAGTGGATTCCAGACCTCAGCTGCTTGCGCTGTAAAATAAAATCTTTCCATGTGTCACTTTGATCTGTCAATCTTGTCCCTGTTGCCCCTGCGAATAGGAACAGTTCCTCTCAATTTATCCCATCCAAGTCCATCAACATTTTGCATCAAATCTCAAACAGAAACATCTGAAATTCCTCATCTGTAAGGCTTTCCCAGTAAATCTCTCCTGCATCCTCTCTAGGACTTTGTCCTTTCTAAAATGTGGTGACCAGAATTGGACACAAAAATGTACTTGTTATCCAAAGGTAAATACTTCAATGAGAGCAGGTGGTTGGGACAAAAGTACATTGAAGTATCTTCAAAAACTGTGGACTCAGTTCTCCTAACATTAAGCTTTTCCCTCCATACATGAACTAAAAATGTCAATGAAAGTATTGTCTTCATGGAGCACGTTTGCTGTTGATCAAAGTGATGAGGACTTGACTCCCAGTCATTAGGTGGTGCATTCAAGTCTCTAGACTGTACATTACTTGTCTTGATTGGGTATGTTCACATGGTTCTTTTTTTTGTTCCTAACAGACTTTAATCGATGTGTTCAAAGCAATACACTTGACAAATATTGGCACCCTGGTTGTCGGCATTATTGCCATGTCCACCATGTTGGGAGTGAAGGTGTTAAATGACTGTTTCAAATCTAAGTTGCCAATACCAATTCCTATTGAACTAATTGAGGTAAGTACAAGTGTCATCCATGGGATTAATGAATTTGATTTTCTTAGCAACACACACATTTTTCACATATTTGCTGCAACATTGTCGAAGATACCTAGAAATTCTTCTTCTTCTTCACCCTCTTTTTCTTCTCTACTGTTTAGCCCTCGTCCTTCCCCATTTGTCCCCTCTCTAAAAGGTGGAAAGAAGACAAAATGATGATCATATTATGGCAAAAATGCTGATACAAAATACTGGTGCTTCAATCAATTTTTCAGCTTTAAACAAACACGTAACAAGTAACAAATAATTCCGCTAATCTGGACTTGTGGGTAGAGAATCAGTCAGAGTTTGAGAGTACACTCTTGTCTTGAAAAAGTTAAAAAATACAAGGCTAATTTTATGTTCTATTCTAAAATAGGTGATAATTGCCACAGTGATTGCATCGAATGTCGACCTGACTGGAAAATATGGAATAGAAGTTGTTGGCGATATTCCTAAAGGGTCAGTTGATAGTGAAATGCTTTCTTGAAAGGGGTAACTAATCCCCAGCTAGAAGTGTTTAAATTATTTGGGAATCATTTAAATCATTTCTGTCTTATTGCAATTTCTCGCCTATTTGTAGGTAATTTGACGCAGTCCTGTACCCTGAGCATGAACCTGTGCTCAAAAGGAACAACAATCAGAGAATGGGCAAGCACTTTATTGGGAACACAGCATTTATCTTGTTTTTAGCACAGTCTGTGGTTACAGTATCTCAGCAGGGCTTGGGGATAAGTTCCTTTAGAAGAAAGAAGTAACCAAAGCGTTTTTTTTTGTTATCATTTCTGTCATAGAATACGGACCTCACTGGCATTTTATTGTCCAGCTCTAATTGCCTCGACCTGAGGAGGCAGTTGAGAGTAAGTCACTTGGTCAGTCTGGAATCAGATATGGGGCAGATTGGGTCAAGATGTTGGACTTCCTCCCCTGAACCTAATGATCTTTCACATGTTTCTATAACCAATGCTGTTATTACTAAATTCTAGGTTTATTTGGTCACTTAAATTTAAATTCCCTGGTTGCTATGGTGAGACTAAAACTCATATCTCCGGATGAATTGTCCAGGTCCTTGGGTACTGATCCAGAACCTAACAATTATGCTTCCATTCCCCAAAATGGAACATTGTTAACCATCTAAAATCACTCTTTTTGTCTGAACAATCTATCACATAATGTCCTGACCATCTGATGTAACATTATTGTAAAATGTTAGATTTCAAACCGTTTGAAGCCACTTTTCAAACAGCAATTTTTTATTTATGAAAAAAGCTTTTCTCTTCCATTTACAAGACATGCTGATGGAAAGGTTGGCCCTGATGTTCCACTTAAAAGCCAACAGATCTGAGAGAGACTGTCAGCTTTTATCATTTCTTATTTCAAAAACTATTCATAAAAATATATACAAAAAATACCAAAATTGTGCATGGCTTTCTTTACATTCATAGTGTGGTTTGGTCTAAGCATTCACAGTGTTATCAGTTCTATACACTTGTAGTGTAAGCACCTTCGGTGTACAAAGCACCATTGCCACTCGTGGCCTCCTTGGATGATACAAACTTCAAGTGTTTGAGAGGCTTTTACACAGGGCTTAGCCTCTGTCAACTTTTACCTGCTTAATTTTTTTTAATTAAAAAAATCAAATGTAGTCATAATAAAAAATAGATTCAAAATAAAAAATTAAAAAAACAGTGCAAAACTTTTACATTCATGGTCAATACTTTCAGTAGTGTTCAGTAGCCTCTGCAGTGGTAGGGGGTGCAGGAAGGATCTTTTATTTATATATTTCAAAAATAAACTTTATTCATAATTTAAAAAAATGAAAGAATTAAACAGTGCAAAACTTTTTACATTCATGGTCAATACATTCAGTAGTGTTAACTTATTTTTTTAAACCATAGCACCATTGCCACTCATGTGGCCCCCTGGGGTGATGGACCATTTCAATGTTTGAGGGGCTTCCCCACCCGACTCAGCTTCCCCCCATGTACGGTAGCAGAAGGAGCCTAGACTGTGGTCCTTCCCCACAGAGCGTTAGCATTGGCTGCACCAAGCTTCAGTGCGTCCCTCAGCACGTCCTGCAGTCTGGAATGTGCCAGTCGGTAGCATTCCCTCATGGACACCTTGCTGTGCTGGAAGACCAACAAGTTTCGGGTAGACCAAAGGGCGTCTTTCGCCGAGTTGATGATCTTCCAGCAGCACATGATGTTTACCTGCTTAAATGAACAGAATCTCAAGACAGCCAAACGCAGGCTGAAGTGGGGCCTTCCACTCTAGCTAGGTGCAGTTCCCGAGACGACTGCACAGTGGTAGTGGACTCCTCATGGAGTTCAACAGCACAGTGCAGGCTTCCTCAAGGGTTGGGAACTCTGCCTGCTTAATCTGGTTCAAATCCAGCAAAGTCCATTGAAATCATTGGAAAGAAGTGGCTAAGGGGAGAATTCTAGGTATGTTAATTCCTTTTTAAATCAACTGAATTAAGTTAAGTAAAATATACTTGATCATTCTTAATTCTGTGTGTATATTAATGCTTTAAGTTTTAATTTTTTAATGATTTTCAATTGTAATCGCATTCTTTTTATATAGTGCTTGAATCCTTTGTGAAATACTAAAGAATTTCACATTTATATTCTATGTGAGCTTTGACAGCCAGTCGGCCTGGGGGTGTGGGGCCTCTTGCTGTCACACAACCCAGAGGACATAGCCTGTTACTTGTGCTTAGTTAACCCCTGCGCTACACAGGCCCCTCCGAACAACAGGGAGCTGGCTTTCCAGAGGGTGACTGCACCCAAGGACCGACCTAGGAAAATGTGGGCTCTAAGCTAGGTGACCAGTGAGCTCGGATAACTAGCTGGCCAAAGGAAGATCCCCAACCCCTACTGTCTTTGAGCACTACGAATTGAGGGCAAACAACGTGACATGCCGAATGTGGTTCAGTTGGTTGTACTCTTACTCCAGAGGCAGAAGGTTCTTGGTTCCAATCCCATTGCAGAGTCTTGAAATTAAAAATGTAGGTTTGAACTTTAGGTCAATACCGAGGGTGGAGTGCATTGTTGATGCCATTTGTTTGGATGAGATGTTGAACTGAAACCCTATTGGGTATATTTAAAAGATTCTGTACCATTGTTCTGAAGAACAGCAGTTTTTTCCCTGATGTCCTGATCAATATTTTTCTGTTAAGGAAAAGCAGATTATTTCCTCGTTAACATTTTGTTATTTGTGGGATCTTATTGCGCAGAAACTGATGGCTGGAATTCGACATTACAGAAGTGACTACAATTCAAAAACACTTCAGTGGGACATTCTGAGGTCATGAAAGGCACCAAACAAAGGCAAATCTTTCCTTGTTCTCACTGATCCCTGTTCTCGTTTGTGTTCTCCAGTTTGAAAGCCCCAGTTGTACCTGACTTCAGCCTTGCCTCCAGCCTCCCAGGAAATGCATTTGCCTTGGCCATTGTAGGGTACGGCATCACAATATCTTTGGGCAAGATCTTCGCACTCAAGCATGGGTACGAGGTGGACAGCAATCAGGTAACACAGGGTTCCAGTCACTGGTGATGTTGGAACAAAATGTAAATTGTTCAACGACAGGGACTTTTAAGAGGCATTTAGACAGGTACATGAACAGGCGGGGAATGGAGGGATATAGACCATGTGTAGGCAGATGGGATTAGTTTCGATTGGCATCAGGGTCGGCACAGAGAGCGTGGACTAAAGGACCTGTTCCTGTGCTGTACTGTTCTATGTTCTATGACCCATCAGCCTCTGTTGCCATTGACACTGTTGATGCCCATGCCAACTTCTCAGCACTATTCCCCAACCAAGGCCACGAGCTTTGTGATCTTGCTTATAAATTACATTTCTAGCACCTTATCTCCTGGCCCATTACATCTAACTTCCATGACAGCCCAATTGCCATGTGATGACTTGTGCCCAGAGATCCCACACAGCACATAAAATTGGAAGGGGCAAAGGCAGTGACCAAATATACCAGTTCTAAGTAATATCCCCAATACCGACAAAGAGGTCTTACTACCTTTGTCCCAACCTTTAAAACCTTAAATTAATTCTGTATCACCACCTATCAAGACAGTGGATTTGATCTCACAGGGCAGCGTAGTTTGTATCCTTCCAATAAAATTGTTCTTGTATTTGCAATTCCAGCTTTAAGACTGTGAAACAATTAACTCTGCAGGTCTTTCAATGGTGATCAGAGAAAACACAAGTCACACTACCTCAATGCATAGGGTGTTACGGTGGCACAACAGAGAGGGTATAGGGCACAGCTAGCAGAGCTGTTGTCTCACATCTCCAATGACCTGGATTCAAGCCTGACATCCGGTGTTTTCTGTGTGGAGTTTGCACATTTTCCCTGTGACCGCATGGGTTTCCACCTAATTCCAAAAATGTGTGGGTTGGTAAATTGGTAAATTAGTTTCTTATTGTCACATGTACCGAGGTACAGTGAAAAACTTTGTTTTGCATGCCATCGATACAGATAATTTTATTACAACAGTGCATTGAGGTAGTACAAAGGAAAACAATAACAGAATGCAGAATAAAATGTTACAGAGAAAGTGCAGTGCAGGCAGACAATAAGGTGCAAGGCCTTAACAAGGTATATTCTGAGGTCAAGAGTCCATCCTATCAAATTAGAGAACCATTCAATAGTCTTATAACAGCGGGGTAGAAGCTGTCCTTGAGCCTGGTGGTACATGCTTTCAGGCTTTTGTATCTTCTACCCATTGGGAGGGGGAAGAGAGAATGTCCAGGGTGAGTGGAGTCTTTGATTATGTTGGCTGCTTTACCAAGGCAGAGAGAAGTGTAGGCAGAGTAGACAACAGCACTTTCTGACAAGTTTGTGACATACTTATCTAGGTTGGCTACTGAGTCTTTGAACATGTACCAGTCTACCCACTCAAAGCAGTCATGTAGAAGCTCATTTATTCCCTCAGACCAGTACTGTTCAACTTTCTGTACTGGATCCTAATGTCTTAGTTTCTGTTTGTATGCAAGGAAAAAGAGCACAGCCTGGTGATCTGATTTACAACGTGTGGGTGGGAAGTTGCTCATTAGGCGTCTTTGATGGTTGTATAGTAATAGTCAAGGATGTTCAGGCCCCTGGTGCTACAGGAGACATGCTGGTGGTATTTTGGTAACACATTCTTGAAGTTGGCCTGTTTGTAGTCACCGGCTATGATGAAGAGGGCCTCAGGGTATCCCATTTCAAGACTGTTTATCATGGTTTGGTAGGTTAATTGGCCACTATATATCACCCCTATTGTGTTAGTTAGTGGCAGAATGTGGGGGTTGGGGAAGAGGGGAGTTGAAGAGAATGTGGGGAGAATAAAATAGGTTAGGATTAGTGTAAAAATGGATGCTTGATGTTCAGGACAGACTCAGTGGGTCAAAGGGCCTGGTTCCATGCTATTCCTCTCTGTGGCTCTATCACTATGAAATTCTAAAAATAAACAATTAGAAGATGTACATTTTACTCTAGAAACCCTTTTCTCCATGGGGACCCTGTACTTTTTTGTTGATCCTGCCCTAAACACTTACTCTGCTCATTGGGGCAGGAGAACTCAGGGAAAACTCAGAGGAAGGACTTCAAGGCTGATCAAGCAAGGCTCCAAACCATTAATCTAACCGCACAACCTTGACATCCATTCTGCAGTGGATTTGAAACAGTCCATCACGTTGCATGTATATACACAATTGTTCACAAGGTGTCTAATGTTATCATAATTATTTCACATTACTTTTTATCAGCTCTTCTCTCTCAAAAGTTAAATGAATGTAGCTTTAGTGTTTGCACTGCACTGTTGGACAACATATCACTCCTAATCCTCTGGTTTGTATAAGGCATGCTAACTTTATATCACTTTCTTCTGCAATCCAGTCTAATCTTAAAATAAACTATTCCATCAGTGACTCAAAGATCTAAATCCATGTAACATACTCAGGGGGTTCTTACTAGCATCCACTGTAGCTTTGTTTTTGCTGCATACCTAAACTTTGATACATATTCCATCAAATCTTCTGCAGAATATTGAAACAATCCCTAGGAAAATTCAATTCCATTCTCTTTTAAGATATGATTTAGCAAGCTGTTTCTATGAGTGGCATGAATAATAGTCTTAGCGAAATTATCTGTTAGACTTACGATTATAGAGATCTGGATATGAAAATTCGAGAGTGAGCATGGACTGCAAAAAGCAGACTGCTTAAGCCAAATAACTTCTCCTGGTTCCAAGTTTCTAATGGAGACAGAAGAGACTGCAGATGGTTTTTTCGCTCCAAATTTCTTATGTTCTTAATTGATCTATTTAGCATTATTCTGCCTCTCTGCAAAATAACTTGGTGAAGGGCATTTACTGCATTTGGACGGGCTGAGTTTGTCTCCACTGCAGTTCTAAAGGACACAAAAGAACACGTTAACTTCTCTTACAGCACCACCTCCAAACAACATATGGTCACAGAATTTTTTCTTATGCATTCCTTCATAGGGTGTTGCTTCAACTTTACAGCCGAGAATACTTGTTTTCTATAAAATTTTTGTAAAACCACATATTCTGTATTGCTACACTATATTTTGTATTCTGCATTCTGTTTTCTTTTTATTACCTCAATGTACTAATGCATGGCATGATCTGGATGGCACACAAGCAAGAGTTTTTCATGTATCTCAGTAGACAGGACAATGATAAACCAATACCAATACAAATGCATGAAGGAATGGACGTTTCCATTAGATTTGTATATCATGGGAGTAATTGAGAAATGGTCTGACAAACTGATAATCTTTGTAGTGAGAGTAAATGAGGGAGTATATTAGAATTCTGCAATATAAAGTTGAATGGGATTTGCCTTGTTCTACTTCCAAGTAAATAGATTAAATTCTTGTATATTTGCCTGGAATTATCCATATTAAGTCATTTTGACAATAAACATTATTGTAGATACTATGGTACATATTAAAGGCAAAGCCCTCCAAATCATTTTCTGGTAAATTTTAGGAGCTGATAGCACTGGGCCTCAGCAACTTTGTGGGAGGATTTTTCCAATGCTTTGCTGTGAGTTGCTCTATGTCCAGGAGCCTGGTTCAAGAAACCACAGGAGGGAACACACAGGTAAGAGGTTTTATATCCACTGGAACTTTCCCCATGTCCCATTAGCATCCGAAGTTATTACATCACCTTTTTAAGTGTAGGTGCAGGATCTTAATGAGAGGTCAGAGAGGAAAGTGAATCAGGTAATTTCCTATGGTTGGAAGTGCGGACTGGAGTCCTGTGGTATTGACAGGGTTGGTGCATTGGCACTCTTGTGTGGAAAGTGGGAAGATCAGGAGCAGGAGTAACCTAAATACTTCCTCGAAAATACTTCTAGTTTTTTTTATCAGACTTTAAAAGATTCAGGTAACTAAATAAAACCTGGACTAAAAAGCTGGTGTCAGTAATGATGTCCATGATACTGCCAGACTGTTGTAGAAATTCTTTCTTTCTTTTTCAATCTTTTTATTAGTTTTCAAATTAATACAGATTAATATATAACATCAATGTTTGTACATGTAATACAAAGAGATCAGGAGAACAATCATGGTATAGATAATCATAAAGAACAATAAAATATAAAAAAATCTGTAGATCCAACGATCTCTTAGTAAATGAATATAATATAAAAGAAAAGAAAGAAAAAGATTTATTATATAAATTTTTAAAAAAGAAAGAGAAAAAAATCCCCAAATCAATAAGAAAAATTATAAATAATATATCAAACCAAACTAAACTAAACAGAAAAATTTCAAAAAAAACAAACAGAAAAAGAAAAAAAAAGACAACTAAAATTTCTCAGTAGAAACAGAGCAATATTATGTCGTCAACTCCGTTCCTCTAAGTTGGAAAGTTATTGAAAAGGGATCTATATCATGTGAAAATATTGAATAAATGGACTCCAAATATCTTCAAATTTAAGCGAAGGATCAACAGTACTACTCCTAATTTTTTCCAAGTTTAAACATGATATAGTTTGAGAGAAACATTGAAAAGTAGTAGGGGGTATTGGGATCCTTCCATTTAAGCAAAATGGATCGTTTGGCCATTAATGTAACAAAGGCAACCATACGGTTGGCGGAAGCAGATAAATGGCCAGGTTCTATCCTTGGTAATCCAAAAATTGCAGTGATAGGGTGAGGTTGTAAATCAATCTTCAATACATTTGAAATAATGTCAAAAATGTCTTTCCAATATTTTTCCAAAAGAGGACAGGACCAAAACATATGTGTCAAAGAAGCCACATTCGATTTACATCTGTCACATATAGGATTTATATGGTGATAAAAGCGAGCTAGTTTATCAGCATATGGGTCCTGTGAACTACCTTAAACTGTATCAAAGAGTGTCTGGCACACATTGAAGATGTATTAACTAAATCAAGAATGTTCTTCCAAGTCTCTGTAGGTAAAGATGTCTGGAGTTCACTTTCCCATTCGTTCTTAATTGTGTCCAATGATTCTGGATTAAATCATAGATTATTGCCATCAAGCCCTTCTGATAAGGATTAAGGCCTAAAATTTTTTCCATAATTTCAGTTTTGTAAGGTGTCGGAAAAGAGGGTATAGTAGCTTTTAAAAAATTTCTAATCTGCAAATATCGATAAAAGTGTGATCTAGGCAAATTGTATTTGTTAGACAATTGTTCAAAAGATGAAAAACTGTTATCAACGAATAAATCACGAAAACATACTATTCCCTTCCTTTTCCATATGGAAAAAACTGAGTCAACTCTGGATGGATGAAAGAAAAAATTAGATTGACTGGGACTTGACAAGTTAAATTTATTGAATCCAAAAAATTTACGAAATTGAAACCATATTCGTATTGTATGTTTAACAATTGGGTTACTCATATGTTTACTTAATTTGGTAAGTGCAAAAGGGAGTGAAGCTCCTAAAATAGAAACTAATGAAAATTCAAGTACTGATTGGTGCTCAAGGTATACCCATTTGGGGCATTGAATTACATCTGAATCTTGTATCCAAAAAATTAAATATCTGATATTAATTGCCCAATAATATAATCTAAAGTTAGGCAAGGCCATACCACCATCCTTTTTTAGTTAACCTTGGGTTTTTATTCTGACAAATATATGAAAGAATTTTAGAATCAATAGTGTCAAAAAAAGATTTCGGGACAAAAGTTGGAATCGCTTGAAATAAATATAAAAATTTTGGTAAAATATTCACCTTAACTGCATTAATTCAGCTTACCAATGATAAAGACAGTGGGGACCATTTAGTAAATAATTGTTTAACATGGTCAATTCAAGGCAATAGATTAGCTTTAAATAAGTCCTTATGTTTCTTGGTAATTTTAACACCTAAATACATAAAATAGTCAGTTACCAATCTAAAAGGTAATTGCCTATAAATTGGGGTTTGCATATTTGATGAAAAAAGTTTACTCTTATTAAGATTTAATCTATAGCCAGAAAAAAGACTAAACTGATCTAGTAATGATAGTACTGCGGGGATAGATTCCTCCGGATTAGAAATATAAAGTAACAGGTCATCTGTGTAGAGAGATATCTTATGAATCTTCTGTCCACGAGTAATGCCGCATATATTTGAAGAGTCCCAGAGTGCAATAGCCAAGGGTTCTAAAGCAATATCAAATAATAAAGGGCTTAATGGTCAACCTTGTCTAGTACCTCGAAAAAACCTAAACAAAGGAGATCTTTGATTATTAGTAAGTATTGAAGCCATAGGTGTATAATAAATTATTTTAATTGCAGATATAAATTTAGGGCTAAAATTAAATTTTTGAAGTGTAAATGGATGTTTTACATTAGATGCTCCCATTTCAGAGGAAGAAATAAAGAAAGTAATATTTTCAATGAACTCGGGTAAAGCACCCAGCCCTGACGGATATACAGTTGAATTTTTTAAATCCTTTTCTGATATTCTTGTTCCCTGGTTAGCCAAAATTTTTAAAGATGTCCTATCAGTAGGTAAACTACCACAATCTTTCTACGAAGCAACTATTTCCTTAATTCTTAAAAAGGATAAAGATCCCACTGATTGTGCATCTTATAGAACTATTTCTTTATTAAATGTAGGTTCAAAAATATTTTCCAAAATATTGGCCTTTAGATTGGAAAAGGTTCTTCCACAAATTATCTCTGAAGATCAGACAGGATTTATTCAGAATCGTTATTTACATTTTAATATTAGGAGATTAATAAATATTATATATAGCCCTTCATCCCAAATTCCAGAATGTGTTGTTTCACTAGATGCTGAAAAGGTGTAGAAATTCATTTGATTTACTAATGTCCATCAAGGAAGGAAATATGCTGTCTTTACCCACTTGAGTCTGTGTGTAAATCCGGACCCACTGCAGTTTGGTTCATTCTGAACTGCCCCCTGAAATAGCCAAATGAGCTTCAGAGGTCATGCAACAAATGGGGATAGATAATAGATGCTGGATGCCAGTGATGTTCACCTCCCACAGATGTATAAATAAAAAGATAGCTGCAATTTCCCCACTACAGTCTAAGTTAAAATCGGGACCTAAATTCAATGATGTCATCAGAACCTAAGCTAAATAATTAATAAAGGGTTGTATCAGCTTCAGCAGTATAACATTGAGTGCCTACCCAACCAGTTTCCCCTTGGTTTCTGAGTTTCGTACATTAATGCCTATACAATTACTAATCACTAATTAACTGGTGTGAAAATCTGTGTGTCTATTTTAGTGAAAATGTGAACACCACACTGACTTTTTCATTCAAAGTGATCAGTGGGAGAACATGCTGAAGTTTTTCCCATACTGTGCAACTGAATTGAGGCAAGGCAGATTGTTGATGTTGATTGGGGTCAATATACATCGGTAATGACTGAAGTCAGCAAAATGATTAACGTTTATTCCCACTGACTTAGCAATTTTGATGCCAGCAATGAATGCACCTTCACAATGTGAGCCAGCAAGAAATGTGAAAATAAGTCCTTTGCAAACATGCTGATTGGTGGTCAAATTCATTGTCATCGTTTTATCATCAATAGCTTTTACACCCATTTCTGACTCCTGTTCATTTCCGTTATCCACATTGGTGCTATTTTTAATACAGCATCACATATTAATAACATAATGCCTATTATACATAGCTGAGGTTAAGTCATATTCTGGTGTCAATCAATAGTCTTTGTCCTTAAGGTGATGAATGCCTTCCTGTATATCCCTGAGTGTATCTTTACTGAATCTTTTTCTTTGCCGGATATCTCACAGCTGGCTTCTGCCGTGTCTTGCACTGTTATGTTGGTGATCATTCTGGAGATTGGATCCCTGTTTAGCCGCCTACCGAAGGTATGCCACTTCCTCATTAACATCAGTAGATCAGATGTAATCTGCTTAATGTGCTAGCTATTGTATAAGATGGCAGAAGTTAATATAGCTGAACTACGTATACAAAATAAAAATATATTGAAATACACCAGAACTATATTAGAAACACAGTATCATTGTGGTTAATGAGTCATCAGCCTTGATGAAACACATAAGCACACATATACACACATCACACATACATGCCATGTCAACATAAACAGGAACAAAGTGCGCTGCTACCTACAGAGAGCTCCTTAGAGCATGTTCAAATTGCCAATGACAAATGATTGCAAATACCTGGTCCTAGGAGATGCCCAATATGTCAAAGAGGAGGAAATTACAAGACCAGTGAGCTCAGAAATTATTAGATTGCACTGATTTATGCTTAAATCCCTCATCTTATTTGCTTTCACGCATGCTGTTTTTTTGATTGACAGAGAAAGGATATTTGAACATTCTTAAATCAGGATTCAATTGTTAAAAATCCCTTTAAGGGAAATTGATCTCAGGCCATTTTGTTGAACATTTATAGGCAGTTTAATAGGAATGTTGTTTTTGTTCTAGGCTGTTCTCGCATCTATCGTCATTGTCAACCTCAAAGGGATGTTTAAACAGATCACTGATATTTGCCACTTTTGGAGGACTAACAAAATTGATCTGGTAAAAACGTGTATGATTGCTAAATGCAGTAAGTAAAACAAAAGCCAAAATGTTGATTGGTTATGTTCAACACGGTAAATCTTGCACTTTTTTGTTAGCGCCATTGCGACACAGATTTAATGTACAGTTGGTGACAGGTTCGTTCATTCGGCTCAATAAAGTCCTTTTATGCTGAGAAATCTCAGGATTCATTAATCACTGGGTGATTGGGGAGAGCAATGGGTGTTGGGAAGCATGCATAAGGACATAAGAAAATAGGTAGAATAGGAAAGGATTAGACAATAGGGACCCTGTTCTCCTGTCCAACAGGATCATGGCTACCCAAGTCTACAGACCCACTTAATTCACATATTCTTTGGTTTCATTATGTCTGAACATGAACGAGTCTGAGCCTTGAGTATATTCAACAACTCAACATTCACAATCCCCTTAGGTAGAAAATTCAAATGATTTGGAAATTTTGAAATTTCTTCTCATCTCAGTCTTAAATGACAAACCCCAAGGGCCAGGAACTCCCTAAAGTCCCAGTCCTCTCACTCTAGCTCTGAATAGGGTTGGATTGATTCCTGGAAGCTTCCTGTCTCCCACACCTTTGGCCCCAGTTCCTGGTTCTCAGACAAATCCATGGTTCACCACCAAGCAGACATTGAGATAACTCTTCATTACTCAAACAAATGGTTCTTAATTGACAATGGAGCAGCCTTTTTATCCCACATCCAACAACTTTTATGACTTGTAAACAATCAGTGGTATTGAGGCACTACCTTCTTAAAAGTCACTATGACTTTTCTGTTAGGTCAGTCACAACCATGTTGTGGAGGTTGTGTAGTGATGATTGTCAACCATCACCACAGTAAATCGGGAGGGTTGGCAATCCTACTTCGAGAGGCTGGATGTAGCAGCAAAGGGTGCTGGTTCTGAGAAAGAATTGGGAAGTAACCTTTTGACACCCACTTGTACATGGGGTTGAAATATCACACTGATAAAAACAATCATTTTTAAACTGAGCCTTGGCCCCTAAATGGCCATCCCAGCTTCCAAATGATGGTCCATATCTGCTACTGATACTGCACTATTCAACCAAGAGTCTGGTAATGTTAGCAGCTTCCCATGCCATTAATTTCATTTGGGATAGATGGAAAGTTCTTCCCTAAAATGTTGGGCAAGAATTCCCTCGTGAGGTTCAAATCCAACATCTGCCAGCCCTGTTGGTGAGATTTGACCTGAAGGATCATAGATTTTTAACTCCAACCTACTTTACAGAAACTATCAGTTTCAACTTACTTGGTAGCATTTTGCAGCATTTGAATTTTCTATTCCCAAGATTAATTTTCCTCCCTGTCGTAGGTGGTTTGGATCGTCACTCTGATCTTTACGGTACTCTTAGGTATGGATATTGGACTTGTCGCCTCCATAGCTTTTGCATTGCTAACTGTGATCTTCCAGACACAGCTGTGAGTAACGTATCATCCCAAAAATATCTTCCACCAAGTCCTCTGCTGCATTTTCTCTTCTCTCCCACCCTCCGGATTTATATTTTGTCCTGAATTTATGCAATAGTATGTAAGGGAGAGATTAAACAGTGCTCTGCCCAAGAGCAATTGTATCTATTTATTTCCAGCCTAGAATCTGTTCTTGCAGTCTGCAATATGTCCATTAAAAGATTGAGTCTTTTGTTTTATCTTCATAGTTTTCCCTTGGAGTTTGATATGAATGAGTGAAGGGAGGCTGATCGGTCAGAAAGTGATTTTTATTAATGACCTGGAGGAGGGGGTAGAAGGGTGGGTTGACAAGTTTGCAGACAACACAAAGGTTGGTGGTGTTGTGGATAGTGTGGAGGGCTGTCGAAGATCGCAGAGGGACATTGATAGGATGCAGAGCTGGGCTGAGAGGTGCCAGATGGAGTTCAATCCGGAGAAGTGTGAGGTGGTACACTTTGGAAGGACAAACTCCAAGGCGGAGTACAAAATTAATGGCAGGATTCTGTGTAGTGTGGAGGAGCAGAGGGATCTAGGGATTTATATCCACAGATCCCTGAAAGTTGCCTCACAGGTGGATAGGGTAGTTAAGAAAGCTTATGGGATGTTAGCATTCATAAGTCGTGGGATCAAGTTTAAGAGCCGCGAGGTAATGATGCAGCTCTACAAAACTCTGGTTAGACCACACTTGGAGTACTGTGTCCAGTTCTAGTCACCTCATTATAGGAAGGATGTGGAAGCGCTGGAAAGGGTGCAGAGGAGATTTACCAGGATGCTGCCTGATTTAGAGAGTATGCATTATGAGGAGAGACTAAGGGAGCTAGGGCTTTACTCTTTGGAGAGAAGGAGGATGAGAGAAGACATGATAGAGGTGTACAAAATATTAAGAGGAATAGATAGAGTGGACAGCCAGCACCTCTTTACCAGGGCACCAGTGTTCAATACAAGAAGGCATGGCTTTAAAGTAATGGGGGGGGAAGTTCAAGGGAGACATCAGAGGCAGGTGTTTTTTCCCAGAGAGTGGTTGGGGCATAGAATGCGCTGCCTGGGGTGGTGGTGGAGGCAGGTACATTGGTCAAATTCAAGAGGTTGCTAGATAAGCATATGAAGGAATTTAAAATAGAGGGATATGTGGGAGGAAGGGGTTAGATAGTTCTTAGGCGAGGTTTAAAGGTCGGCACAACATTGTGGGCTAAAGGGCCTGTATTGTGCTGTATTGTTCTATGGTTCTCTGATTCTATGATTCTATGAACATTACTTCCTCTGTTGTATTCGTCGTTATTCCACCAAACAGGGAATTTGTCCAATACGGCAGAAGGATTTTAGATGCTCACTCCACCCCATGTGCAATGTCGACCCAAAATCCAAAGACTGAGCTCAATCCACACCCACCATCTGAAGTAGGGTTCAAATCCTGCACTGTCCAATTCAAAAATTGTGATGCTGAGTCAAAGGCTCACTCCTAAATATGGCATCTCTGACAGTGCAACACTCCTACAGTACTGCACTGAAGAATTAGTTTAAACGATGTGCTCAAGGAACTGGAGCAGGTTTGAATCCACTGCTTGCTACCTCAGAGACAAGAGAGAACTTTCGTGGTCAATGTTGAGACTGTATCAGGGGATGGTAACAACAGAACAATGATAAATTTCACCTAACATTGCAAGTCCAATCCAAATAAAATGAGTACTTCCTATACTGATATCATTATTTGTAATTCTATTAGACATAGGCCATATAACATAGCTTTTCTTCTGCGGCTCTCTGCCACAAAGTATGACAACAATTCTAATAAATGTGATCGCAGTCTTGCTTTCAGTCTTTATCTAATTAAACTAAAATAATTTCAGGCAGTTTCAAACACATTATCAGGAGTTTTAAAGGAAGATTCCCTCACCAGATCAAACTCAGTCAATTAAAACTAGAGGGTCTTTGCTATTCTGTTTATTATTTCAACATTCCTTTTCAAATTTGTGTTTAATTACTCATTGTTTTTTTTCAGACCCAAATATTCAATCCTGGGACAAGTTTCAGATACTGATATCTACCGAGACATCAACCAGTTTGATGAGGTAGTGTGAAGATTAGAAACTGCATTAACAGTTTGTGCATTGGCTTACAATATGTATAATGATTGAAGCATTGTTGAAAAACCCTGAAAAGGCAAAGGCATTGAGGAAAATTGCAGAACGTCCTTCTCATTCTGAGACATTCCTTCAGGTTTGAGGATGACATGCATCCATGCCATCTCCCTGGGTTCTGAGGTGGCTGATGAGGCCAATGTGGGAACTAGAGACTTCACCACAGGCAGGGCACGAGGAACTTGAAGGGAGGGTAGTTTGGGAGGTGGGGTATACTCCTTCTGTCATTTATGGTGGGTTTCTGTGTGCTCCCAACAAAGAGCCTTGGTGTTGTCAGTGTCTAAATGCTCTTTCTCCATTTTGAGTGATTGTTGGCCAGGGATTCCCATGGGATGTTACAATTTTACAAGAGGCTTTTGAGAATATCCTTGATCCTTTCTTCTGTCCACATGGTAGTCTCTTACCATGATGGAGCTCAGAGCTGAGTGACTGTCTTGGGAGTCTGTAGCCAGGCATCCAAATGACATGGCCTGCCTAGAGGAGCCAGCTGAGTGTAATTAGAGCATTGACTTGGGAGAGGACATTGATGTTGGTTCCCTTATCCTGCTAATTGATACAGAGGGCTTTGCTGATACAGCATTGATGGTACCTCTGCAGTACTTTGAGGTGCCTACCACAGATAGTCTCAGAAGTGAGCAGGGGTGAGTGGGGAAGGCATTACTACTGCCCAGATAACATTGAGCCTTGTGACTGGTTTGAGATTTTGATCTTCAAACACTGTTTTGCTCATAAAGCCAAAGGTTGTACAGTCACAGTGAAAACAATGGTGCATTTCATGATCTATGCTGACTTCACTGAGAGGTGGCACCCAAAGTGTGGGAAGTGGTCCACATTTTCTAGTGTTTCATCACAGGTTTTAATAATTGGGGGCAACGTTGTACAGCAGAGACAGGTTGGTAGAAGACTGTTGCTTTGAGCACATTAAGTGTGAGCCTCATCATCTCATTTGCTTCAGTGAACAAGTCGACAATGGCTTGAAGCTCTGCCTCTGAATGTGGGCACCCCCAAGATGTCATCTTCATGCTGCAGCTTGATGACTGAAGTTGGGTTGACCTTGGTTTGGGAGTGCAGTCTTAACAGTTTCTCAGTTGTTCTGTAGGTTAGCCCGACTCTGGTGAGAAGCTTATTGGGAATGACTTGCAGCAAGAAAAAATGAGAATAGTGTTGAAACATTGCTATACTTAGATTACCTCTCTGTTAGTGTACCTGGTCACTGAGATCATGGCTCAGGTGCCATCATGTAGCAGATATAGGATGAGACAAGTTTCTGAATGCAGCCAAATTTTTGCAGGATATTCCACAGTGCCTTTTCATTCACAGAGTCAAAGCTTTTGCGAGGTCATGTATTGTGTTGAGTTAATAACTAAAGGACACCAGTACTTTTTTAATTAATACATATTTCCTTTTAGGCAAAAGAAATTCCAGGAATCAAAATCTTCCAATCATCTGCAACCATATACTTTGCCAACGCCGAGTTGTATGAAAAGACACTGAGGCAGATGGTAAGCAAATAGATTTAAACTTCCACTTCTATTAATATTTTAATTCCAGGGAGAAGGGAATTTTTTGATAATCAGTAAAACAAGGAAACATTTCTGGCCTGCTTCCCTGCAAGATATGAATCCAGCCATTAGAGAGTTGTTCCCTTGACCAGCTTATTGAGAGCTCCTTGATGCTAGACTTGGTAAAATATTGACTTAATGCCAAAGGCAGTCACTGTTACCGAATCCATTTGACAACATGTACAATCTTACCAAGTGACTGACATCCTGATAATAATATTTTAAAACTGTGCGCAACCTATTAACAATTTTCTCTGAAAATATCACACTTTCTAGCTTTAATAACTCATTTTCTCCATTAATGTCCAGCAACTATCAGGTTGCTTATCTACTAAGCCTCTTTACTGTGATTTTCCTGCAGTCTGGAATTAATGTTGCTCGTTTAATATCAAAAAAGAAGAAAAGAATCACGAAACTCAAACAGCAGATGAAAAAACAGGAAAAAAAGGACAAGAAGAAAGCCAAGAAAAATGAGAAGGTAGAAATGTTCTGTTCAAATAATTAATTGTTTGATCTCCTCAGATTTGCATCTCTATTTTCATAACAAAATACCATTTTATTATCCCAGGAATCATTTGTTCCTTTATTGTTGTGTTCTATACAGGCAGTGAATATTTTGTGACTTCCCACATTCAAAACTGATACAATAAATGCAATATTGCTTGGTTGGGAATGTGCCCTACAACAGATCACTTCCAATCCTATTCTAAAACTCTCATTGAATCTTAGACAATTAAACTGGCCAGACAATCCATCACGTCTGTGCTCATTCTTTGAAAACCTACCCAATAGCTACACACTTTCCTCATAGCAATCAAGGAAAGATACTGTATAGCCTTGTCCCAAGAACATTAACTCTTTCTTAAGCTATGGGGATAAGATATAAGAATTTGTAGATTTTTTTAAGTTAATACCCTGTAACACGGTACAATTGTAGCAGAGTTAAAAGTATTTGACCTCCAGGAGGTCTAACTGAAGTGAGGGAGGGTGGGGAATTTACAAAAATAATGTTCAGCCCTCAAAACAATAATGATTGTTCCTGCTCATGGGAATTGCTTAGAGCAAAGAAATGGGTTTATTTGATACACTGAAACTCTGTGGAATATTCATTAACATTTTGCCTTTTATTGTGATAACTTATAAATACAAAAGAATTTTTTTTTCCAGAAATTTAAAGGTCTTGAATCAGCAACAGGTGACCTTGCCGTCATCTCTGGGAATTTTGACAATGACAATTCCATCAGCTTAGAAATGGACTCAGGCCATGAGTCACCATCTAAAGTTAACAAGAAGCCAGAGGAATACAATCTAGAGTCTCTTGGGCTTCAGAAACCAGAGGTGCATTCCATTATACTTGACCTTACTCCTGTCAACTTTGTGGACAGTGTCTGCATCAAGATTTTGAAAAATGTAAGTCAAGCCTAGACTTCATGTTACTTTCACTTTTATTGTTTTTGTGCTCAAGTCTCAGTCTCAAATAGTCATATCAAGTATAGCAAAATAAAGACAGGGTGGATTGTTTTACTTATTAAGAAATTAGTCCCGAAAGATAGATCCCGTTCTTTTGCCTCAGATGACAACAACTGTGGTTGAGTGTAAGAATAACAGCAACTTGTATTTTTTTTATATAGTTCTTATAAGGACCATTATAAGAATGTTATCAAACAAATTGTGACACGCTGGCCATGTCAAGAGAAATGGGGGCAAATGGCCAAAAAGCATAGTCAAACTGGTGACTTACAGGAGTCTCAGCAGATGGCAAGGCTACCAATGATGGAGCCATTAAATTCAGTGGTGTTCAAAAGGCCAGAATTGGAAGAGCAAAGGTATTTCAGAGGTGACAGGACAGTTATTGATTACAGAGAATGGAGGTGATAGGACCATTGAGGAATTTGAAAGTGAGTATGTGAATTTTAAATCTGAGGCATCGTATGAATATGAACTTCTGTGAGTCGGGGGTGATGGATGGAATTTAATGTGAGTTAAGAAGAAGGCAGCCCAGTGTTGAATGAAAAATACGATGATGCTGGAGGAACTCAGCAGGCCAGGCAGCATCCATGGAGAAAAGCAGGCGGTCAATGTTTCGGGTCCCTTCTTCAGGACCCTTCCTCCAGCATCATTGTGTCTCCACGGATGCTGCCTGGTCTGCTGAGTTCCTCCAGCATCATGGTGATTTTCATCGAGATTCCAGCATCTGCAGTCCTTTGTTTTTCTAGTATTGGATGACCTCCATTTTACAGCGGGGTAGAATGAGGATATTGGAATAGTCATTTCTGAAGCTCCATAATCAACTGAGGCAGAAGCAGAATTAGTAATTGTTTTAAGAATAGAAATAGGCAGGTTTAGTGGTGGCACGTCTACACAAGAGCATAAGAAATAGAAGCAAGAGTAGGCATTTCAGTTCCTCATGCCCTCTCCATCATCTTTTACCTCAGTGCCATTTTCCTGCATTAACCCCATATCCTTTAATTCTCTAAATATTTTTAAATGGTCTAAGCTCTTTTTGAGTTTAAAGATAAGATTACAGTCTGGTTCAGCTTCAGAATGTTATCTTGATCCTGTCTTCAAGCTTGTAAAATACACCACTTCTGTGAGATACAATTTCCTGCACCAGCCCCATAACTTGGTATTGCCATAATGAACACAATGTTGGTAAATGGAATGAAATCCATTAGGAATTACATTAAGATGATAGCAGTAGGTTCACTTATGGCCTTTTACAGCTGATAGACGGCAGAGACAAGTGTCTCATCTGTGTGGTAAGATTTGTACTCAAGTCCTAAAGCTGAAAGGGCCACAGTGCCATCCAGAGGGTTTAAACCTTTTTGGAAAGCAGACATATCAAAATTGTGGCACTAACGTTACACAATGAGTGCACTCTCTACATTGACCTCAAGACAAGACCAGGTGTTTTTCACAGGGTAGATCCACTCAGGGAAACCTTAGATTTTCATTCCCTTTCTCAACTAAATCTCATTCTTTCCTTGTTTTCTTTTGTAGGAGTCTCAGGTTGTTACCAATCTGACTCAATACAGAAACAATCTGAGACTCCTACAAAAGAAAACTGGAAGTAGTAACATTCAGCTGAAGACAGGTTTGAAAATAAATTTATGGAAGAGCTTTGAGTGAAAAATATTATTAAATACTGCACTGAGTTTGCTAGAACTTCTTACTGTTGTGTTCTGAGATTAGATTAGATTAGTTTAGACTAGTCTATTGTCATATATACCAGAGTGCAATGGAATTCCTTGTTTGCATGGATTCACAGAGTAAACAGTATACGTGATAATAATAAATACAACAATAATTACAACATTGAGTACACGATCTACCTTGTTGTGACCTTGCACCTTATTGCACTGCACTTTCTCTGTAGCTGTGACACTTTACTCTGTACTGTTATTGTTTTTACCTGTACTACCTCAATGCACTCTGTACTAACTCTATGTAATTGCACCGTGTAATGAATTGACCTGTACGATCGGTTTGTAAGACAAGCTTTTCACTGTACCTCGGTACAAGTGACAGTAATAAACCAATACCAAACCAATAGCAGAATGGTACAAAGATGGTAGAGCAATCTGAAGTAGTGCAAAAAAACCTCATAATACCTATCCGATTAATCTCACTATTAGTTGCCAATGTTTTGGAAGCAAATGAAAGCAACTTGTGAGGAAGAAATAGTTTATAAAAGACCCATCTTTTGCTTTAAGACCAATTTCTAATTAATGCAAATATACCTTTGCCCCTCTGAAGCAATTTAATTCTGTGTTTTTAAATTCCAGATTTTCCGAGATTTCAAGGAGATTGAGGTTGATGTGTACCTGGCAGGATGTCACTGTAAGTATGTGATGGACCACTTCTGATGGGTTTTGTTTGCCTGTCTCACATGATCTTGCAGCCATATTGCAGAGCAGTGTAATGCCCTAAAGAGCCCAGATAAGTGTAGAAATAGATAGTGCTGGTAGATCACTTTCTATTCTACCCAAAGAGCTCCTTTATAATGGAACTTGCTGGCTTAGCTGGTAAATACAATAAAAATTGTGAAAACAAGGAGTAATTCTAATCCAACCTACAATTCAGAAAACTGATGAAACAGGGTTCATTGACGATTTTACAGCCTTCCCAATATTACCCTATTAATTTCACTACAGGTATGTTATATCAGGGTTCCGTTCCTGAGAACTGCCTGTAAACTGATTTTTCTGTGTCAGACATGAACAGTTTCCCCAAAAACCAAGTTAAAAGTCTATCGCCCAAAATAGTTGAGCTTCCCCTTCCTGATTTAGAACCAGTTCTTCATTCCTCAGACAACTTCCCACCCAGCTGGGAGGATAATAATAAAACCAAGCAAGCACACTGTGTTTACTTAGTAAAGATTGTTTGGGTAAGGATTAAAAAGCTAAAAAGATATTATTGAAGATTTGATTGACTGATTAGGGGGATGGGGCAACTAAAGCTAAGCTTGGTTCAAGTTCATGATCTGTATAAATATTACAATGTAAACTGGAATATTTTTCCATATTAAGCCATTTTATCAGCAATGACAAAGTGACCCACTGCTGTTATTTAACAGCTGAGGCTAACTTTAGACTCTGCAACTATACATAAGTATATAATCTCACAAGGTCCTGTGTTTTTGGTTGTCATGACTTGCTGTCTGTTAATATTGTCCACTAGGTATTATCAGATGTCACAAGAAATACAGATTACTAGTTCAGTCCAGTTTCACTTGAACTGCTTGCTAGTCTCAGTTCTCGCTATCTGTAAGATGAACTTCACCACAGAGAGGAACCTAAAAATATATCAAGATATATCAGATAGTGGTTATAATTCATTCGCGCTTTGAAATCCAACAAGACTTCATTTGAGAAGGAACCAGTGGCAGATGTTGGACTCCCATCCTTGTGCTTCCAGACTGTTCTTCAACTGATTACTACAAAACATTTTAATATTACTTGTTAGGCTAACAAAGCATTTATTTTCAAATGGCGGGTGAGTCATGGGAGAATATGCATAAAGTCAGACGTCAGGTCTTCCATAACCCAGGGAGCCCCAGTATAATCAGATTTGGAATAAACCCCACGAGTTACTGGACAGCAGCCTTCGATTGAAATAACCTCCAAAGAGTCCAGCAATGTCCTGGGTTCAGTCAGAGTTGATCTGGGCTAGGCTGCACTAGAGCTTGCTGTGAATATTATGGTTTGTAGAGGTTAACCTCCATATTGGCCCAAGGACTGAAGCATGCCCATCAATGGCTCCTGTGGAATATGCAGCATATTTTAGACAGCCTTTGGGAAGTGAACCACAGATCAACAGTGCCACTATTTGTAAATATTTGCCATGTAAGTGAGGATGTCTGGAGCCCTCCCCATTATGCATGTATAGGAGAACAATCAACAACTGGTTAGAACACCACTCGGTACAAACTTCTGGTGATGCCCTACCATGGACTTTGAATGTGTTTTGCCTTTTGTTTTGCACTAAAGTCTTGTTTTTGTACAATTTTTTTGCACTGTATGGTATAATTTTAAGTATAATTTATACTCTGTGTGCTGTCTGTACCTACGTGTCTGTGATGCTGCTGCAAGTTTTTCAATGTACTGTACCTCACCATACTTGTGCACATGACAATAAACTTGACTTGACTTCCTTATCTCTTTCAGTGTAATAGCCTACGGAATACACCTGCTCCCTTCTAGCCAAGTGACACAGGGGCTCCCAGTATACAGAACTCAACCCTTCTGGGCAGTCTCCTGTCACCATTGGCTTTATTAGCATCAGGTGGCAACTTCACCTCTTTTAAGACTGATTGTTGACAACCTAGTTTAGCTCCCTCCTTGTTTGTTTGCATGTCAGAGTGCACTTCAGATCAAAATATGTTCTTAATTGCATTTTGCTTCTTTCAGGGGCAATCATCCAGCAGTTTAAACAAGGAGATTTCTTTGGGAAAAGCATCAGCAAATCCCAGCTTTTTACCACTGTGCATGATGCTGTTACATACTGTCTGATGAAGCACAATCCATCTACTGAGCAGGCTCTTTGTATGGTCTGTTGTTTTCTTTGTTACTTTTAATTACTATGCAATCTTACACTTTGGTTCATTAGAGGTCCCAGTTACCAAGATTTAAACAAGTCTTCTGCCAGATATCCTTGCATAAAATGAAATAGCAACTTTTACAACTGGGGGAACCTTTTTCATTTCCTGTCTCTCTACCTCAGACCAGAGAGTGCTTGATACAGTGTAAATTAAAACCTATAAAAGGTGCATGGTGTAGTATTAGTTAGGACCATACTCAACATTGAAAGGCCACAAGGCTACTCCAACAGCACTTCCCAAAGACATGACCCTCTGCCACCAAGAGGGACAAGAGCAGCAGTTATAAGGAAATATCACTATCTGCAGGTTCCCCTCTGAGTCACACACCATCCTGACCAAGAAATATAACACCAATCCTTTTCATCACTGGGTTCAAATCCAAGGGTGTTTTGGGAGGGCATTCACTGGCTGCAATGGATCAAGCAGGTGGCTCACCATCACCTTCTTGAGTGCAGTTAAGGATATACTGGCCTTCCCAGTAATGCCTTGATGCTGAAAAATGAATGCAAGACAGAGCTGGTGTAGTGTGGTACAGAATAATGAACTGCTGCCACATCTGTGACAGAGCAAAGGGTGGCAATGTAGGTGTTGGTGAAGCACACTGGACAAGGTTAAAAAATGTATAACTAAGAGAGGAACAAACCAATCATCAGTGTGCATTATGACTTACCTTAGTTGAATGAAATAAAGTAAATGATGGGATAAGTTAGGTTTAAGAGAGAATTTAGTAGCAGTGATATAAGATCTTTATTAGTCACATGTACATTGAAACACACAGTGAAATGCATCTTTGCGTACAATGTTCTGGGGGCAGCCCGCAAGTGTCACCACACTTCCAGCACCAACATAGCATGCCCACAACTTCCTAAACCGTACGTCTTTGGAATGTGGGAGGAAACCGAAGCACCCGGAGGAAACCCACGCAGTCACGGGGAGAATGTACAAACTTCTTACAGACAGTGGTGGGAATTGAACTCAGGTCACTGGCACTGTAATAGTATTATGCTAACCACTACACTACATTGCTACTCTTCCCTCAGCCTTCTTTACACACGTTAAAACAAGGATTTAGACAGAGAATTCACATGGAATAGATTATAAAACTGATTTTCTCCTCTAGCCCTGCTTAGTTGCATCATTTGATAATGTAAGAGCAGAAACAAGACTTCATGAGGTTTGCATCAGGAAAGGTGTTTTTAAATCAATTAACACTAATACTAAATTGATAAACCACATACCATTTCCATGATTGGATTAATCCCTAAGCATAATGAAGAACATATTCAACTTAATTACAGGGGTGGTAATCAAGTGCAGGTGACACATTCATTAACAGCTCTCTCTGATTTTTAATCCATTGTAGTGAATGGCATGAAAGTCAGGCATTATTAAAGGATTTTTTATATATTTATTATTATCAGAATGAAGACACTAGTCTTGAGAAGGTGGTGGTGAGCCACCTTCTTGAACCCTTGTGGTCCACCTTCAGAAGATATTCCCACAATGTTTTTGAGTAGGGAATCTCAAGATTTTGAATTAGTGGCAATGAAAGACTGGTGAGATATTTCCAAGTTAGGAGAATGTGCATCTTAGAGGGAAACTTATAGGTAATTGTGTTCTCAACTCTCTGTTGCTCTTCCAGCCCTTACCCTGCCGAGTACTGCTTACGTTGTGAAGTTAGGATTATAATTCAATTCAAAGGTTCTACTTACAGTACAATTATCATAGTGTTGCCAAGTAGTTCATCTTGTTTAAACATTCTTTTCAACAGAGTGTATTCTGAAAACAGCAGCTAATTTGACATGTGTGACCTGGGCGGGTTATTAAGTGAACTTCTGTCATAACATCATGGGGCAGGTGAGGAGTCAAGACCAGATTAGGTCTACAGGAAATCTTTTTAGGCAGTTCCTCAGGATTGAGAATGACTTGTCTCCACTTTGAGAGGCTGATGAGGCCAGTGTGGGGCAAATAGACTCTTCGGCAGTGGGGCAGAATGTGATTGATGAGGTAGGTTGGTAGGTAACTTGGGACATGGTACCTGCTTTCCGTCATTTACACTGGGCTTCTGTGTGCTCCCAAAGCGTGAACTGTGCCAACCCAAATGCTGCTTCTCCACTTTGAATGGACACGTGTCCCATCACCCCATCTCTTTCCTCTCCCCCACTCTCTACATCTGCCCATCACCCACACACTCCTCCCACTGGCTCCCCTCCCCACCTCCCTCCCTTCATTCCATGCTCTAACATCCTCTCCTTTCAGATTCCATCATCTTCAGCCCTTTGTCACTTCCACCCGTCACCTCCCAGCTTCTGACATCATTCCCACTCTCCCCCCTCCCTCATCTGCCTATCACCCCCCTCACCTGGATCTACCTATAACCCACCAGCTCTTACTCCACCCCTTCCCCCACCCACCCCCACATACACCTTTTTTATAATGGCTATCTCCCCTCTTTCTTTCCAGTTCGGATGACCGGTCTCGACCTGAAACATCAACTGTCCATTTCCCCCCACAGATGCTGCCTGACCTGCTGCGTTTCTCTAGCTGTGTTGCTCCAGATTCTCAGCATCTGCAGTCTCTCTTGTGTCTTCATTACTTAGACCACGGCTAGATCACTGAGTACAATTCTGGTCACCACACTACAGGAAGGATGTGACAACATTGTCAAGGGTACAGAGGAGATTTATGAAGATGTTGCTGATCCTGAGAATTATCTCTATGAAGAGCGACTGATAAAACTGGGTTGTTTCCTTTGAAGCAAAAGAGACAGAGGGAAGATTTAAATGTGGTGCACAGAATTATGAAAGGCCCCAAAAGAGAAAGAGAAAGGAAAATCAAAAACTACTGCAGTTCTAGGAAACTGAAATAGAATCAGGAAACGCTGGAAACACTGAGATAAGAGATCAGATATCTTTATTAGTCACATGTACATCGAAACACACAGTGAAATGAGTCTTTTGCGTAGAGTGTTCTGGGGGCAGCCCACAAGTGTTGCCACGCTTCTGGTGCCAACATAGCATGCCCACGACTTCCTAACCTGTATGTCTTTGGAATGTGGGAGGAAACCAGAGCACCCAGAGGAAACCCACGCAGACACGGGGAGAACGTACAAACTCCTTACACACAGTGGCCGGCAGACAGTGGAAGAAGGGGCAGATATAACATTTCAGTTTGTCTGTCGATTGGACTTGCAGTGTTGCCCACTCCTGAAATCGTGTGGTAACAATCTGATCTCTTATTCACAGAATGGATGCCTCTCACTACCACCATCACAGGAGCAGGAGCCAGAGACAGAGCCGAGCACTGCCAGTGTAAGAAACTTACTTAATATAAGTTCTTGTCTGTTGCTTAATGCTAATACAAATTTTCCATGCAAAACCCAGTGCAGTTCATTCAGCATCAGTAGATTCTTGGCCAGCTCTGCATGATTCATTGTGGATCTTTCTTAAACACTACAGCCCAGCTATTACACTTCAGTGCACTGTGAATGAGTATCCACAAGCTTCAAACTCCCTGCCCGTGACAGCTGGAATAGCAGGTTGCAGAATCTCATTATATCCAAGCCGAGATGCTTGCTCCAATAGACAAATGGGAAAGAAAGCACAGTGTTTCTGCTAGCATCTTTGGTAGCAGATTTTTTGAAATATTCAGTTTGCCACATGAAAAATACAGGCAATGCAGTATCTTTAACTAAAGAGAGTCGGGTTTGGTCAAAATGCAGCAAATGAATCAAAGTGCACAGGGTACCTGTGTTATTGCTATAGAAACAGGTGGTAGGCATTAGGTTCACAAGTGGTCTGTTGATCAATTGCCAAAGATTTCACATACATATGATGACTATAAGAACCCCTTTCTTTGTTCAATGATGCCCTGATTGATTAGGGCAGAAACAGCAAAAAATGGAAAGGATGTGAGCAAAGTTTAAAAGGAGTTCAATATTTAATCCATTTACAGGATGTGGGAATCATTGGCAATACCAGCACCTAATGCCCATTTCTAATTGCCTCTGAGAAAATTGTGGCAAACCACTGACTTAAACCACTGTAGTCCTTCTGGTGAAAGGTACTCCCGCAGTGCTGTTGGACAGGATTTAGACCTAGCCTAGCGGCAATAAACAATTATAAAATATTTCCAAATCAACATGATATGTGACTTGAAGGGGAGCTTGCAGAATGAGGTGTTCCTTAGCACCTGCTACCCTCGTCCTTCTAGATGGCAACAATTATGGGTTTGAGGGGTGCTGTCATGCCCAATAATAGTTCCATGCCTGTGAGTTGCCCGCTGCAGAGTGGTGGGGATTCAGCTTCAGTTGCTGGGTGCTTCTGAAGGATTGGTGTATTTCTCATTTTTCCAGTGTCAGATTTGCATTGCGCTGTCCCGGACTCTCGGCTGTGCTGAGTTGCTGCAGTGCATTTGCCGATAGTACACACTGTTGCCACCGTGTCGATAGCGGAGGGAGTGAATACTCCGGGTGGTGCATGTGACACTAATGAAGTGGCCAATCAACGTTATGAAAATGTAAAAACAAAATTAAATAAATAGAAGAAATCACTTACCCTTTCAATCAATGAATTTGGCCATGCCACATACACCCACCATCTTTAGTGTACAGCTGAGGATCAGGTGTGAAGTACATCCAACTCCCTCAGCTCAATACATTTGTGCTCTGCCCTTAAACCCTGTACTGACCTCCAGCTCCTTTCTGACTTCTGCATTGCAATGCACGGGTGCAGAAGTCAGATGAGCAAACATTGAGGAGGGTGACTCTGGTATGTATCTACAGAACCACTATCCAAAGGTAACTGTGTTTCAGCCCGCTACAGACTGAGTGATAAAGTTTGATCCCTGGGATGAGGAGGCAGTCCAATGAGGAAGGTTTGATCCCTGGGATGAGGAGGCAGTCCAATGAGGAAAGTTTGATCCCTGGGATGAGGAAGCTATCCAATGAGGAAACTTTGCATAGGATTGGCCTAAATTCACTAGCGTTTAGAAAAAAATTAAAGGTGACCTCACTGAAATATATGACTCTGGGAGGGTAGGTGTGAAGAGGCTGTTTCCTCAGAGTGAAGTGTCCATCACAATGAGGCATTGTCTCAAAATAAGAGGTTGGCCATTTGGGACTGAGATGAGGAGAAATACCTTTACCTAAAGAGCTATGAATCTTTACCCAAGAGTGCTGTGGATGTTCAGCCAAAGAATATATTTAAAACTCAAGATCAGTAGATTCCTGGACACAAAGAGAACAGAGGGAAATGATAATTGGGGAGCGGGAACAGGTAGAGGAATGGTGAATGTAGAAGTAGTGGAAATACACTAAGTAGCAGAACCTTAATCTTATCGGATGCTGTAAGACTTCTTTAGGTATGATTTTATGTTCCACCAAAAATCAGAAACAATCCAATTGCATAACAAAGGGTCTAAATGGCGAAGGATGGCAGTCACCCTGGAGGATAAACCAGCGATGGGTGTATTGGTAGGGTGATGGAGCATTCAGGAATATATCCTACCTGTGTTGGCAACTCTAAATATATCATTGCATAGCACAACTCCGGTGAGGAAAAATAGAAATTCTAAACGCTTAACCATAAACAGAAGATGGAGGAAATACACGATGGACTGTCAGCATCTGAAAAGGGAGGGTTTGGCATAATTCCTTCATCATGGGTGGATGCAGCAGTGAATTCCCAGTGTCTCTAGAAGGAAAGAGAATTGTGGGTGCTCCCATAGATTCATTCTGCTCGCTTTCCCATTTAAAGGTAAACCTTGAAGCTTCTGGGAAGGAATTCTTGATAAAATCCCCAAGGTTATTTTCTGTCCCTATGTTTCAATAAGATCACTTTTCATTCCTCCAAACTCCAGTCAGTAGAGGATAACCTGACTTCACACTGATAAGATGTGTGTAATATGCCATCTACTGAATAGCATTGGTAATAACATGGATTATTCCAGCCAGCACTGAAATTAACACTTCCAGATCCACAGCCAACTTGGAAAGGATTGGAACCTGGAGTAAATGTTGCCAAAGTCCTTGTTTTTACGATCTCAAGACTGGAGCCCAAAAAGAGCTGGCGATATACATTGGCTTCAGGCAGGGTTGGCTATGAGAAACAGGCGGGAGTCAGATTGTAACAGGCCAGAAATTGCCAGTTCTTTGTGAATAAACAAGTACATGGTTCCCCGAAAGTGGCGTCACAGGCAGACAGGGTGGTGAAGAAGGCACACTGGCCTTCATCAGTCAGGGCACTGAGTATACCAGTTTGGACATTGTGTTGCAGTTGGTACATGGTGTTGGTGAGGTCGCACTTGGAGAATTGTGTTCCGTTTTGGTCACCTTCTGCAGGAAAGATGCCATGAAACTGGAAAGAGTACAAAGAAAATTTACAAGGATGTTTCCAGGACTCGAAGGAGGCTGAGCATTTTATTCCTTGGAGTGTAGGAGACAGAGGGGTGATCTTATAGAGGTGTACAAAACCATGAGGGGCATAAACAGGGTAAATGCACACAGTCTTTTTTCCCAGGGTTGGGGAATCAAGAACTAGAGGGTATAGGTTTAAGGTGGGAGGGGAAAGATGTAATAGGAACCTGAGGAGCAACTCTTTCACACAGAGGGTGGTGCATATATGGAACAAGCTGCCAGAGGAAGTGGTTGAGGCAGGTACAATAACAACATTTAAAAGGCATTTGGACAGGTACATAGATAGGAAAGGTTTAGAGGGATATGGGTCAAACACAGGCAAATGGGATTAGCTTAGATGGACATCGTGGTCGGCATGGACGAGTTGGGCTGAGGGCCTGTTTCTGTGCTGTATTATTCTATGACTCCATGTGCACTCCTGCTTAAGGAACCAAGTTTTAAAAGTGGGACACGAAGAAGTCAGGGACATCCAATGCGGGCCAGGCAGGGATTCTTGGCAAGGTGCTAGTCAGGCAGCAACAAGAGGATAGCCTCTTGGGCTCAGGTCATGTTTGGATCAGCTTTTGTTCTCAAGCTAAGCTCTATTCCAGATGTTTTTATCCCACTGCCTCACTGGCCAATATCCCAACCTTCTTCCTCCGGCTCATTCAAACCTTCCTGAAAATTATCTGACAATATACCTCCACCAGCCATGATCACAGTGCTTGCTGTTCCCCTTCCCCCACCTCCCCTGTCTTAAAAAGTTTCATAGTCTCACCCCTTCTTACTTTTATAAATCTTCCCCAGCCTTAGCAGAACTTCACCTCCTCTCCCCCATCTCCAATATACATCTTCAGATTCCAACCCTATTCCCCTCACTCCACCATTGGTAACTGTGCCTCCAATCACCCAAAATCCAACTTTCAGGAATTCCCTCCCCACCTCCTCAGTACCTTTTTTAAACATTTTTTTTTAGAACTCACTTTTGTCTCTCCTTAATATCTCCATCTCAGTTTGACATTTTGCTTTACTCCCTTGTTGAATGCCTGGAACACTTTTATTCTGTGTTGAAGGGTTACTGTTGTTTTTACTGAAACTATAAGCAGAAGTTCACAATCCACTAAAGAAGAAGTTCCCAGTAGCAAAATGGAAATTAGCTATATCAGAACTATTTTCTTTTTTTGCTTCTTTTTAGGGAGCAAGCACAAAATTTTAATACTTGAAGATTGGTGCAGGAATATAACACCAACCTATTTTGGAAGGAAGTGACAAAAACTAAGGAAAACAGAAGATTTTCATTCTTCCAGTGTTTTTTTTTAAAGAAAAACATCTCAAACTGACACATTCTGAGTTCTATGGTAAAGAAAAATGAGGAAGGATCATGAAGAAAACTGTGAAAAACATTTTCAACATGAACACTATGTAACTTCAAGATCATGTAAAAGATTGTGGTGAACATTTCACCTCTGGAACTTGAGCAGATCAGACCCAGAGAAAACAGTCTCATTCCTCTGTTTTCCTGCTTTATTCTAACCACCCCTCGAATTCTCTTTCTCTCTCAAGCTTCTTCCTAAATAGAACTGATTTGATCAGGCCCCTAGACATGATGTAGAGTGAAGACTTTCTTTTCTAACTTCTGTTTAATCTTTTTCAAGCAGCATCTCTCATAATTACTCTACCTGTGCCCCAGTCCTACAGTAAATCTTTCCTTTTAGATGACACTTTCTGGATGGGGCAATCTTAAATCAGAATCACTGAATGGTCTAGGAGACTGGTGGTTCATTTTCAGGAACTTTCTCATATCAAAGATATCCTTTGTCTGATCAGAGACATTGTCAGTCACATGAGGTCCCATAAGTTCTTTCATCTGGGTGGTAAACTAAGGGGATTTAAGCACAGGCTGGAGATGGACGAGCTGCGTCACATCGTGCTAAATGGAAATTTGACAGCAAAATGGAAATAATTTATTCTAAAAGCCTAACAAGTTGCAGATAAACCCATCAATTGTTCATAATATCCAACATCCTCATATAGTAGCCAAGAAATGAATGTTCCACAGATAAACTTTTAATAGTCTTAATGAACACTGAAAAATAAAATTGCATTGAGGTACATTGCCGTTCCTAATGTTTGACTATAGTTAATACCATAAGTAAGTACAGATTTCATTTTTAAAGAGTGTTTTGCGAAACCATGATATTTTCTTTGAATGTTTTATAACAAGGAGGAAAACAAGTAGCCCTTTCATATCTGATATTTTTTTCCAATTATTAAACTATGCCACAGAAACGTATATTTAGAAATTAACCTATATTTTCTTAATGTTTGCATCTAATTATTTGCTTATATAAATGTACAATGTCAAAATTAAATGTTCCAATTGATTACCAAAGTAGATTGCATGATAATTATTTTCTCATTTACAACCAATTAAAAATATAAAAATGCACAATGTTTCAGATCCGTATTTCATTTTATATTCTTTAAATAATTGGTTACATTGTAACAGTGCATAACTTTGATCTAGATGTAATGCCGCTATTGTGAAATGAACTCTATTAGCATTGGCGTTTCACTTAAGATTGCCTTTAAAAGAGAATGACTTAGATATGTCCCATTGGTATAGCTTATATGAAATATTATTTATGCAGTAGATGCACATGACCATTGCAGTGCATTTTTTTTCATTGAAGCTGACAGAAATGCAGCCATTGATTAGCTTGGTCCATTTCCTGTTCCCCCCCACCATTTTCAGACAAGTCGGGTATGATAGCATAATGGTTACGTTACTCTTATTAGCCAGAGACCTGGACTAATAACCTAGTGGTAAGGGTTCGAATCCTACCATGGCAACAGGGAATTAAAATACAATTAATTAAAATCAACCTGGAATGAAAGACTTGGAGACCGTGAAACTATTAGATTGGTGTCTAATTTAAGGCCCATCATTTAAGCCTTTGAGGAATAAAGTCTGGCCTTGCTGTGATACCAGATCCAGAGCAAACTAGTTGACTCTTAACTGCCTTCTGAAGGTAAGCTACTAAACATGGAACAATACTGAATTATGTGCAGGCCTACTTTCATTCAATGATGATTTTAAAAAATAACTACAGTAGTACTGTCACCTCAAATGTGCTTTAACATTCTGCTTCGTTGGTTTCGAAGCACCAGGCACATTCTATCACACTCAACTCACACGTCAAGGGTGCAGGTCCCGCCCCGGTGTCGCTCTCACTGAACGGGGCGGCGCTGTTGCCTCTGTTGTGTGTGAAAGTGAAGGAAGGATCGGTGAGCTCAGCGAGGCAGGACGTTGCTTGAATCGCGATTACAAACAGCTACAATCCGGATTGGGAACAAACGGGCACTGGGATCCGAGACACTCCGACTGCGATCGAGGAGAGACCGCACAAACCGCTGGGGATCAGCGTCCCAGCGAGGAAATGCGTTTGGGGAAAAGAAACTAACTTAAAAAGAAAGTTTTAAGAGTTACGTTGACTGGATCTATCTTTCACAAATCCCGCTGAGTGCCACGCTTCTGGAAGATGGGTAAGAATTAATAAACTGGGTCTGACACACATTTTACCCGTGTGTCTTAAAATAATTGGAAAAGGAACGAGAGAAGCGTTGCAACGTTTGGTCTGATTTGGTGAGGTGAGTTTTGGAATTGAATGCTCAGGCTGGAACGAGAAGGAAAGAGATTCCGTGGTCAAGTTTGCAAAAGGAAATGACACATGCAGGGAAATGGCGTGAATCAATCAGAGCTCTTTGAAGGCTCTGACCGGCTCTGGGTGGGATGGGATGGCATGTTGTAAGATTCCAATTCAACAATGAGTTCAATCACACTCCGTTTTCTTCTGTGCTCTTGTGTCTGTGTGAGGTTTTATGCAGTCACACAGCACAGAAGCAGGCCCTTCGGCCCGCCATGCTCATGCCGACCCTCAAGCACCCATCTTTACCAGCACTTGACCCACAACCTTCTAAGCTTTGGCAGTTAGACCCAGTCTAGATATTTAAGTGCTGTGAGAGTACTTGTCTCCACCACCTTCTCAGGCAGTGTGTTCCAGATTGCAACCACCCTCTGGGTGAAAACAGAAGTTACTCAGATCTGCTCTAAATCTCTTACTCGCCTTAAAACTAGGCCCTCTGTCTTTAGATCTCTGCAGTGGAGAAGAATTTCTCACCCTATTGCCTCTCATAACTTTGTACACCTCTGTCAGATTCTCCCTCAGCCTCCTCTGCTCCAAGGAAAACAAACCCAGCTTGTCCAATCCCTCCTCGTAACTGGAATGTTCCATCCCAGGCAACATCCTGATGAAGAGAAACTAAGGACTGCAGATGCTAGAATCTAGATGGAAAACACTCTGATGCCGGAGGAACTCGGCATCCGTGGAGAAAAGCAAGTGGTCAACGTTTTGGGTCAGGACCCTTCTTCAGGACTAGAAAGAAGAAGGTTCCTGACTCGAAACATTGACTGCCTGCTTTTCTCCACGGATGCTGCCTGGCCTGCTGAGTTCCTCCAGCATCATCATGTTTTTCAACACCCTGATGAATCTCCTCTGCACCCTGTTCAGTGCAGTCACGAACTTTCGATAGTGTGGTGTGTTAGAACTGCACACAATAGTCTGCATATGGCCCAACCAGTGGAGACACAAAAGCCTGCAAATGCTGAGATCAGGAGCAACACAAAACATGGGAGGAACTCGGCAGGTCAGGCAGCATCTAAGGAGGGAACATAGACAGCAACTGTCCATTTCCCTCCATAGATGCTGCCTGACCTGCTGAGTTCATTCAGCATTGTGTGAGGCCCAACCAATGTTTTAAACAATTGTAATATGACATCCCTGCACTTGTATTCTGTGCCATGGCTGATGAAGGCAAACATCCTACGTGCCTTCTTCACTATCCTGTATAACTTTGCTGCCGCTTTCAGGGATCAATGGGCTTGTTCCCCAAAGTCACTCTGTTCATCAACACTCCCTGGGGTCCTAATGTTTGCTCTGTATGTCCTTTCCATATTTAACCTTCCAAAATGCATCACCTTGCACTTGTCAGGATTAAGTTCCATCTGCCAGTTTTCCATCCAATTTTCTAGCTGACCAATACCATCCTGTAGCCAAAGACAATCCTCCTCCCTACCTACAACACCACAAATTTTCTCTATTCAGAGAGAGGAAGGATTAAGTAGGTTTGTGATCTGTCCTGATCTTTTAGGTTGCAAGTGTCAATTTTAACCATTTCAGCAAACAATGGATTTTATTCTTTGGTGGATTCTGACACCCCTGACCAAGCTAGTGTTTGTTCCCCATCACCAACTACATATTAAATGAGAGGGCATGTAATAGTCAACTATTACCCTGGAGTCACATGTCATCCATATTTGGTTTGGCTACAAAATTCCTTAAAGAAGAGAACCAACTGGATTCTTACATTAATCTGCTCGTTTAATGACCACTAGTTACTGATTCTAGCTTTTAAATTCAACTGTGAAAGGATTTGATCTAGACCATTACCCCCACTGTACTACCATATCCCTCTATCAGCTTAAACTCCCCTATGGATTACATGGGAAGGAATCTGTCAGATTATCATCAACAATAACACAGTCATGATAAAGAACGAGCAGCAAGGAAACAGATCTCTGGTGATGATACCACTTCCTTCCATTCCATTTGTAAGAAGCACCTAATTCAGGCACACATCCAAATGCAACCAGTGCTGATATACTACATTGAAAGCTTGTGGACACCCATTTATTTCAATCATATGGTTTGTGGCTACTTGTCTAAGTAGCATGCCTCGCTGTTGTTGAAAGAAGACCTATGCAGTCCATTTCCCTTCCCTTGCAGATAGACAAGGTTGCCCAGACTACAGGTGGCCCAGGACTCTGGTGAACCAAGCTGGCCACTTGCAATGCTGTTGCCACTGGGGCTAGGTTATATCCTGAGCAGCCATGTAAACCATCCTCTGGAGAGGAGTCCTATCTGTTTACTTGAAAGTGTGGATAATGTATTGGATTCCACTGCTCTCCACCCCTACATTCAACATAGAACAGTAGAGCACAAGAACAGGCCCTTCAGCCCACAGTGTCAGTGTCAAACATGATGCCAAATTAAACTAAATCTCTTCTGCCTGATCCATATCCCTTTATTCCCTGTGTCTATCGAAAAGCCTCTTAAACGCTACAATTGTATTTGCTTCCCCATTGCAGGCACCTACCATTCTCCATGTAAAACAAAAAAACTTCCCCCTCTCACCTTAAATGCACATACTCTAGTATTTGACATTTCTAATCTGAGAAAAAGACTCTGCCATAATTTTATAAACTTTTATCATACCTCTCCTCCACCTCCGTCGCTCCAGAGAAAACAACCCAAGTTTGTCCAACCTCTCCTTTTAGCTCATGCCCTCTAATCCCTAATATAAATTATTTATGTTAAAGTTGCACTGAGCCCTTCAACATTAAGTTAATTTGAAGCCTCAAAAATTGAATCCTTACAGCTTACTAAAAGCACTGTGTTGATAGGCAGTTCTTCAGCAGGCTGACTTTGAAGACCCCTGTATCTTTTGCAGTGAATATTTATTCAGATTTAGACAGATGATAAGATAAGATAAAATATCTTTATTAGTCATGTACATTGAAACACACAGTGAAATGCATCTTTTTGCGTAGAGTGTTCTGGGGTCAGCCCGGCGCCAACATAGCATGCCCACAACTTCCTAACCCTTCTTGGAATGTGGGAGGAAACCGGAGCACGTGGAGGAAACCCACACAGACACGGGGAGAACGTACAAACTCCTTACAGACAGTGGCCAGAATTGAACCCGGGTCGCTGGCACTGTGAGGTGTTATTGCTAACCGCCACACTACCATGCCTGCCTTGTTCATTACAAATAAATGGTATCTCAACTGACGCTAATGCATCTGTGTTTGAATAATATTTCTGTATTCACAAACTGATAAAAGTCTCAGTGAAAATACATTTGATGTGAAAAATTTGCTGTCATTTCCATAATTCTTTCCTTTCTGATTCTACAGCACAACATTTAACTGCACACAAAGTATGAGCCGGCTGATTTGCCAAGGAGTGCAATGGTAACAAGTTTAGCAGACATGACCCTCACTGAATCACCAGTAGTTCTGCTGTGCATGTGCACTTTGACTCTGGGACAACTACTGAGACAAACAAGAGTCCCAATTATGTCCAATAAGCCTTTCATAACTGTCTGGAATGCTCCAACTGCTGCCTGCAAATCCTCCTTTGGCATTGACCTTAACTTGGGAATTTTTGACATAATTGCAAACCAAAATGACTCATTCATTGGGCAAAACATCACCATCTTCTATGAAGATAAACTGGGCTCTTACCCCCACTATACTAAAAGCGGGGTGTCTGTGAATGGGGGCACTCCACAGAACGCGAGTTTGAAGTATCACCTAATGAAGGCCAAAGTAGACGTGGAGACCCTTATACCACTGAAAGACTTCGACGGGCTGTCTGTCATTGACTGGGAGTCCTGGAGGCCCTTGTGGTTAAGGGACTGGGACCAGAAGGATATCTACCGTAAGAAATCAAAGCAACTTGTTCAAAAGCGACATCCTGATTGGTCTGAGAGTCAGGTGGCGAAGCAAGCGCAAATTGAGTACGAACAAGCAGCCAGGGACTTTATGGGACAGACCCTGAAGGTATCAAAAGGTCTTAGGCCCTGGGGTTTGTGGGGCTATTATGGCTTTCCTTGTTGCTACAATGATGTATTTACCAAAAATTACACTGGAGAGTGTCCAGATATTGAGATGAAGAGGAACGAGCAGCTGGCTTGGCTCTGGAAGGAGAGTATTGCTTTGTACCCAAGCATCTACCTCAGTGTCTGGCTTCGAGCAACACAGAATACACAGAGGTTTGTCCATTATCGAATCAAAGAAGCCCTCCGTCATGCTCAAAGGGGAGCGAATTACAGTTTGCCTGTCCTCCCATACGCTCGGATTGTGTATGCCAACACCACAGATTTCCTAACTGAGGTAATCCATGCAATTTTCAGCTCCCTAGGAAGACACCCATGCTTCTCAGATCCCTGTACAGAGGATTTCTCACAGGTCACAAAATGGGTTCCAAAATCAAAAAAAAAACTACATATGCTGGAAGTAGAACATAGAACACTACAGCACAGTACAGGCCCTTCAGTTCACAATGTTGCTGACATTTTATCCTGCTCTAAGATCTACCTAACCCTTCCCTCCCACATAGCCCTCTTCTATCATACATGTGTCTATCTAAGAGTCTCTTAAATGTCCCTAAAGTACCTGCTCCCACAGCCTCTGCTGGCAGTGTGTTCCATGCACCCACCACTCATCCCCCTTATATCTTCCTCCAATCACCTTAAAATTATGCCCCCTCATGTTAGCCATTTTCACCCTGGGAAAAAGTCTCTGAAATAAAAACAGAAAAGGCTGGAAATAGTAGGTCAGACAACACCTGTAAGGAGAGAAACAGAGTCAACATTTCAGCTGAAACATTAACTTGCTTCCTCTCTCCATAGATGCTGCCTGACATGGTGAGTATTTCCGACAGTTCCTGTTTCAGTCAGTAATACTGTGGTCCATTTTGTGGCAGCAGAGGTCTGCAGAATCTCTCCAATAATCCTACTAATGCTAGTGACTCAATCTGCAGTAACTGAGGGTAGTAAAGAATGATTGGGACAAGAGATATCCTGTGTGTTCCAGAAACATATTTGAAATAAGTATTTAGCTTTGAAATTCCTTACAGTTAATCTCCAGTCTGGGTACAATAGGTGCTGGAGCCTGATGACTCCTTGCGAGAAGGCTTCAGCAGATCCATTCATTACATTTATTATAATCGTTCTACTCTTTTAATTCTGAATTCTAAGTCGTAAGAATACACGATATTGTGCATCCTGTTTTCATTTTACTACGTCAATGTATAGCATGATCTGTCTGGCAGGCAAAACAAAAGCTTTTCATTGTATCTCAGTACAGAGACAATAATACAACACCATCATGGTTAAATTACTGGATTATATTCCGAAGTCTGAAATTTTGATCAGAACTTGATTCATAAGGAATTTAAATTCACTTCACCTAAAGAAATCTGGAATATTAAGCTCATGTTGGGAATCTTGTGCATGAAATTACCAGACTGTCTTTTTCAAATGTGGAAAAATCTGATTCACTGATATTGTTCAGGTCAGGAAACACTTACATGGTCTGGTCATTCATTTTGGAGGGTATTTAGGGAAAAGCAAAAAAGCCTTCCTCATCCCATGAAGGAATAAATAAAAAAAAATACTAACAACCATAGTTTATCTCAATGCCTCTCAGCTGCGACAGGGAAATCACCCTGGCTTCCAGACATTTATTGATCCTGCCAGAAATTGTCTATATTTGTATAAAACCATTCTAAGATTTTAAAAAATGGTAAAAATGTTTTATTTCTTCATAAATTGATGAAAGCAGGGAAAAAGGTGATGTGGAATCGCTCTTAATGCTCAATAAAATTAAGGTTTTTTTTTAAACAAACATTTATTTTTCACCCTTCATTCTTCTTCAGTGCTGAAAACCAAACAAAGCACCGCAGCGGAAAATGTAGCAGTCAAGCTGCTGGGTGAGGGGCTGTGACCAAACCCAGGCCAACGGGCTGTGATGGAGATGTAACCGGACCTTTGGATAGTGATACCACAGTACTTTTCCTTTAATTTTTCAGATTGACTTGGTCCACAGTATCGGAGAGAGTGTTGCGATGGGAGCTGCAGGGATTGTCCTTTGGGGAAACAAGGATTATGCCCATTCACAGGTAAAATATGTCCTTTAGTGTGTAGTGTATAAATGCTCACACTGTGGTGAAGTTCTGTGACTTCAAAGACTGGTTTCTAAACTTAATTTATCTGATGATCTTCCTATTCTTCCCGAATTTGATCTCGGTTCCCCACTGACCCACTCAGTCCATTACGATCACCAATCTGAGATAAAGTCCACTTCATCAATGTAGTTTTATACTTGGAAACAAAAGGTGAAAGATCATTGCTCATAGAACTGGAAAGCTGAAGAAAAATATTAGAAGTCATTTTCGGTTTGGAAACTGAAGTTTGTTTCACAATATTGAAGACTCGAGACTGAAGATGCTGGAATCTGGAGCAAAAAAAAAACAAGCTGCTGGAGGAACTCAGGGGGTCAGGCAGCATCTGTGGAGGGAAATGGACAGTGGACACCTTGGGTTGAGACTTTTCATCTGGACTGATGAAGACCCAAAACATTGACTGTCCATTTCTCTCTACGGACATTGCCTGACCCACCGAGTTCCTCCAGCAGCTTGTTTTTTTTTCTCACAATATTGAAGCCCTGAGAAACTTCTTTAAATCAATAATTAAATTGAGAGAGGATCATTATAGATGGAGATGGCAGATCACTGGAGATTTAGGCACTCTCCATCATTCTGTCACTACACCATTCTCAACAGGTTTCCATCATCAGCCTTCCAGCTATGTCGAGATCTACAACAGTCAGCTTGGAGGGGTCGTTTTAGTACTGAAAAATCTTTATACTTTTTCTTAACATCACTCCCCAGTTACTAAAAAAAAGTGGCCAAATTTTTAAAGTTTGCATCATCGCAGTGATGCATCATGCATCATTGCATCATCGTTATTCAGAATCTATTTTCACTGTACAGTTGCCAACACAGTGATATCTGACCAGAGTGGCATCATTATAAGAAAGACTTACACTGATGCAGCAAGACACTATGATGCTGGAGGGACTCAGCAGGCCAGGCAGCATCCGTGGAGAAAAGCAGGCGACCACATTTTGGGTCAGGACCCTTCATCAGTCCTGAAGAAGGGTCCTGACCCGAAACGTTGACTGCCGGCTTTTCTCCACGGATGCTGCCTGGCCTGCTGAGTTCCTCCAGCATCATCATGTTTTTCATCTAGATTCCAGCATCTGCAGTCCTTTGTTTCTCTGATGTAGCAAGTTTGAGGAGATCCTACCTGTTGAAATACTTTTGAAATTTGGACTGTTGAGGATGAAAAAAGATTGTATTTTTTCAAAGTAATATTTTGTTTCCTCTTTAGGAATCTTGCCTTGCTTTAAAAGAATATATCAATGGGCTGTTGGGAAACTACATTGTTAACATAACAAATGCTGCAATGATCTGCAGTTCGGTTTTGTGCAACAAGCACGGTAGATGTGTGCGATCAAGCAACAGCCCCCACGCCTATCTGCACCTGAACCCAAAGTCCTTCGCCGTGAAGGTGAACCCTTCAAACAAAGGGCTGCCCTACTTCCTGTGGGGGCAGGCAGTGGAAGAGGATGTGAGAGAGATGGCCGATAGTTTTCAGTGCCAGTGTTACAATGGATGGATGGGGGCACATTGTGAGATTGCAAGTGACGCAATGTAACTTTCAACCTGGATTTTAAGAAATTTAAGTTAAACTAACATGTCATTTATATATCTATAAGTGGACTTTATTGCTGAATTTACCATCTCTGTGAATTGGACAGTATTCTTTCAGTTTATGCTTCAATCTACTCAGTACCATGCAATGTATTATTTGGTGTTTCTGTGGCATGTATCTGATCTGAAAAGTTATGTCTCTTGCCAAAGTGTAGTTTTTCCAAGTTCCAACAGTTATCTGCTGCTTCACCTGAAATGTCTGTTCTTGTATGAATCTAGTCCACTTGAGCTCATATTTTTCCCAGTCAGTGCTAACCTGATTAACATCACCAGCATTATTAACATTAGGGTTACTGGAGCTCCTTGGCTCTGAGAGCATCCATTTATGCAGATTGGAACAGTTACAGTGATCAAGAGCAGCGGTTTTGACTGGTTTAATGAAATATGATAATACCCTTATCACTATCCTGCAGAGAGAAACTAACCCAGTAACGACGGGCATTTATGTTTCATCCTCCTTTCAGAACATCTCAAAGCGCTTTACAGTGAATGAAGTGTAATTCAATCTAAGAAATACACCAGGCACTGTGCACACTGCAAGCTGACATAAAAGCCAGCGTAATAATGATTGGATATTCTGCTTTAGTAATGCTCAGTTTGGAATAAATCTTGCCCTTAGGCCACCAGAGATTATCCCATCTTATGTGAATTAGGGCCAGGGGTTGTCCATTTGTGCTTATAGGAACAGCCAGGGCCTTGGTTTAATGTCAAATGTGTAAAATCAAAGTTGATTTGCACAAAGTTCATATGCACAGGTGCAATGAAAAACTTAGTTGCAGCAGCATCACAGACACAGAGCATCAGATACACAACATTCACAAGAAAAACATAAAATAAACAAATTATACAAGGAAGAACACAATTAGAACATAAAAAAATAAAGTCCATTGAGGTGCAAGGTGGTTATAGTGTTGCTACACTGAGGTAGTGGTTAGGGTTGTGCAGGTGGGTTCAAGAACTGAATGGTTGAAGGGAAGTAGCTGTTCTTGAACCTCCTGCGTGATGTTTCATTTGAACAATGGCACCTTTGACAATGAATTACTCCCACACTAGTGCACAAGTGCTTAAGATGATATGTTTGTGCTCAAGTTGCAGGAGTAGGTCTTGAACATGGAACTTCTGACACAGAAGCAAAAGTGTGTCTAGAAATCTGGGGAAACAAACCTGGAGTCAGTCTGGTTTGTATTACTTGATATTATGTCAGGTGGTATAATATGGGTTCAATTCCGGCCACTGTCTGTAAGGAGTTTGTACGTTCTCCCCGTGTCTGCGTGGGTTACCTCCGGGTGCTCCGGTTTCTTCCCACATTCCAAAGAAGTACGGGTTAGGAAGTTGTGGGCAGGCTATGTTGGCGCCAGAAGCATGGCAACACTTGCGGGCTGCCCCCAGAGCACTCTTCACAAAAGATGTATTTCACTGTGTGTTTCAATGTACATGTGACTAATAAAGATACCTTAAGATCTTAAAAACTACTCCTCCATTATCTTGTATTAGATTGCACTTTGGAAATTATTCAGCACATTGGTTGCAAGTGGAATCAGTATGGACAGGTCCTTGATGATCAGCATAGACCAGACCAAAGGACCTGTTTCTGTGCTGTATGACTATGAGTAATGCGGGAAGAGACCCCAATACTTCAGCACAGGGTTTGTACCTCTTCCATCGGGCAGAAGATACAGGAGCCTGAGGGCACATACCACCAGACTTAAGGACAGCTTCTGCCCCACTGTGATAAGACTATTGAACGGTTCCCTTATACAATGAGATGGACTATGACCTCACGATCTACCTTGTTGTGACCTTGCACCTTATTGCACTGCACTTTCTCTGTAGCTGTGACACTTTACGCTGTACTGTAATTGTTTTTACCTGTACTACATCAATGCACTCTGTGCTAACTCAATGTAACTGCACTGTGTGATGAATTGACCTGTACGATCGGTTTGCAAGACAAGTTTTTCACTGTACCTTGGTACAAGTGACAATAATAAACCAAAACCAATACCAAATATTTGGCTAATAGATAAATAGGGTATATTTTTAGTCCAATTTGTACAGAAATAATAGGAATTTGTAATATTCACTGTTTCTGAGAGAGCACAAATTCCTCGAGTTTCCTTTTCAATGTATTTAATGTAAATCAATTTAAATGCTTCTTTCCATTGACAACCAGGTAACTTAATTCCAGTTTTATGTTGAAGATGCATGCTTCCATTTTTTCATGGTGATAGCCTTATAATAAACTAAATGTTGAATTCTTTCTAGTCTGTGGCTGAGAATTTCTCTCCCTACAGGAAAACTACAGCCTGAGATCAGAGTAATCAGAATTAATTAATTATCAGACTGTAATCTACACTGGCTCTCAAGGCCTTTATAATTATCATATACTTCAAAATTATGTACTAAAAAGGAAATAATCAAAGTCAAGTTTATTGTCATATGTCAATTTTCTTGCTGGAGCTGAACCAGCATTTTCCAAAGGCGTTGTTCTTGCGCACCAGGTACAACTACTTCAATATCTCCTTGGCAACATTTTGCATTACTTGTGGTACATTGTGATGCTAATGTTCCTGCAACCCCCAGGTCTCTCTCTTTAATACTGAATCGTGTAATTTATATTATCAGGTCTTTTTCTTCCAACCGAATCAATCACATCATGAGCTCCTCTGAGAAGAGTTCCTGAAATACAGTCCACCATCAGGTAGCGCTATCTCGGATGACCACCACCACCACCACCACATCGTTTCACGCCATTCCTCCCACCGACATGTGGCGCCGTGCGTGGCGGCCTCGCCCCATTCCTCCCACCAACATGTGGCGCCGTGCGTGGCGGTCTCGCCCCATTCCTCCCACCGACATGTGGCGCTGTGTCTGGCGGCCTCGCCCCATTCCTCCCACCGACATGTGGCGCTGTGTGTGGCGGCCCAGTTTCCAGCCCCCCTGCGCCGGTCTCCGCTCTCCATTCCCCCGGTGGCAGTGCACCAAAGGCCGGGGCGGTCTTTCCTCAGGCCATGGCCGGGTGCGGGGACAGCGGTAACGAAATGAATACGTTGGTGCATGTTGGGAGTCAGTAGGGAGGCGGCGGGTGGTGGAGGCGTCACCCTGGCGGGCAGTGGGTGCAGCCTGGGCCCGGGCCGAGGGGTAACCCGGCGGGGCTTCCAGCAGCCGTCGAGCCCGCTGATAATTCGCCCGGCAGCACCGGCCCGAAACCCGATCGGTGCCGGCGTTGGTGCCTGCCGTCGGGAGTGGTGGGCCCAGGGTGGTGGGCCCAGGGTGGTGGGGGACGGAGCCTGAAAGCAGGGGCTTGCCTGGGCTGTGCAGCCGGGATCAGGATCAGGTGCCGGCACCACGGAGCCAGCAGCAAATGTCAGGGAGCTCAGTCAAGCTTTGCGTGAGTCTGGTGAGGTACAGGTACAATGAAAAACCCGCCTGAGCAGGAGCGCAGGCACGTAGGTTCAAACACACACGGTATAAATTACACCTACATTACACAATGCAGTGAGGAGAGAGGCAAAAGAATGTGCAAAAACAAGACAAGTGCAAAAATAAAGGTGCAATCAGGTCCTGCAAGAGGTGGTCCATGGAGCTGAGGTAGGGTTAGGGCTGTGCAGGTTGGTGCAAGAACCTGATGGTTGCAGGAAAGTAGCTGTTCCTGAACCTGGTGGTGAGGGACCTCAGGCTTCTGTCCCTCTGCTTGACGGTACATTTGCTATTACAGTCTAATTTGCAATAACATTTGCTATTACAGTCTAGTTTGCAATCAGGAGGGTGGGTGCTCTAGGATGCATATGAGGCACTACACTGCTCTCATTTGGCAGAGTTTTTGCATGTACGTTTATAATGGTTACTTATCTATTTGTGTCAGCTTGTGTTGTTATGATTTTTCCTGGGTCTTTATGTCATTGTCTCTTAGTTAACAGATCTGCTGAGACTTCTATTTCAAAATAAAATACCTAATCTTCTTTTGCTTGCCTCCTTTATAGATGTCTATGAAATTAAGAAATCTGGAGATAATGTTCAGTCACTTCTCATGTTATTAAAATTTATTTATTAAAGACTTTAAAAAATTGATGAGAACTTTTAATATTCTTCCTGCCTTGGACACAATGATTCAGTCAAAAGCTTCTGCAGCCACACGCCTGCTCTGAAAGTCAAAAAATCTTTCTCTTCATTCAATGTCAACACATAAGAAACACATACTAAATGGAGATGAGGAAAGAGTCCTCCAACTGATTTCTTTCTTCTGCCTTCTGTCTCTTTAAACACGTCCCTCTAATGAAAATAGATGTTGGAAATAACACAAGAAATTCCAGTTTAATTTGAATCTCTGAAATGTTCACCATACTCCACCAGACCTTCTGCCACAGAACAGAGAGAATTAAGGGGAACTGATGGGGAATGATAAAAGTAAACTACTTGGTAAATTTATCACCTAGGGATGCAGAAAAAAGGTGGTAGAAATTTGGAAACTCCCCACAAATGGCTTTTCATGTTGCATGTAGCTCTAAAACTTTTAAGTTTGTGTTAACCAAAGGTATTAAGGGTTATATACAGCAAAGGCAGGTCTGTAGAATTAGGTCATGAATCAGTTGCAATCAATGGCTTAGATGATTTTAAGTGGACAAAATACTCATAGTTCCCCAAAAGATTCTAAAAGGGAACTGGCATGTGCTTGCTAATGATTAGTGGTAAAAGCGCCAGAGAGCATGTACCACAAAGCATGAACTCTATAAATTCCCCATTTCAGGCCCTCTCACAGAGGGCTATCAGAACAGCAAGAGTAAAGAAGGAAAATAGGCTAATGTGGTCCTTCAGCTAGGAAGGGTGGACTCTCAGCCTGTTACTCCACTGTGAGGAGATATGCTTGCTCCTGTCAAGTAACCACAATAGTTTATAGTTGCTGTAATGCTCCCTATCATTCTTCATACATGAAGAATAGCTTGATGAACCTAACATGAGGATATTTGACAGGAAGAATGAGGGGAAAATTTGACAAAGACGAAATAATCTTGCATGCAGTGCTCTCATTCACTAATCTTGGTTTGTCAACCCGACAGAGTTTTTTACTGGTCAATATCTTGCCCTGCTGCAGGCATGCCTCCCATTGGTTGATGACAAAGTCCTTCCAGTCGTGGGTATGTTGAAGACTTGGGCCAGCCCTCCCACGGGGGCTGTCAGCAGATGTGCAGAGTTAGGCACGGGAAAGATCGAGGTAAATCCATGATCCAAGTACGGTCAGACCAAACAAATACTCTTTAAAATTTAAATCTTATTGCCACACTTCCCCTTCCTTTAAGAAGCTCCTTAAAAGCCTCCTCTTTGATCAAGCTTTTGGTTTCATGTCCAAATGTCTTTGTCTTTGTTTAATTGTTGTCTGATGACAATCCTGTGAAGCGCCTTGGTATGTTTTGCAATGTTAATGGCAATTAATTGACACCTTTAGGAAATATGTGAAATTTTACCCCAAACAAGAATACCTTCTCACAGCTCTTGATAGAGCGTTTGCAGCAGTTTCTGTTTCAGCTCGCAACTTGGGGTAGTCCGAGAGCTGTTTATTGTTGTACCTCCTGTCCCCAGATGAGGGCAGAGTCCAATGATCAGGTGGAGCAAATGGCCAGAAATCCTTCAGCAACTCTTCAGTAAATATTTATGGATTCTGTGCATTTGTTTCACAGTAACCACAAACTTAGTGTTGCTGCACATCTTTACAAATAACTTTCCTGATGTATATCCCTTGCCCTTTCTACCTAGCACAGGTCAGCATTCCCTCTCTTAATGATGACTCACTGTGCTGTCTGAAACTGGCCAAGCCAAATTTTCATTACTTTCTTTTGAAAAACATGTCATATTATGGACTCTAATCCCCAACTGGGTCAAAACCTGAAGAACACGGTTTGACGTTCAAATTATTCTACTTATTGGTGTCATATGCAGACCCCAGCAAGTCTGAACAAAGAACAAAAAAAGGCAGTTGAAGTAAAAGAGCAATCAGACCAATGCAAATGAGCTGGATAATCATTGGGAGTTGAGATTCGGCAACTCTTGGCGTTAATGACTGTATCTTTCGCTGATCCCAGTTCATTTCCCCCTGTATTATCATCTCCCCTTATTCTGTTGGGTTTGCTGACTTCTCTGAACAGATCAACTGAATGATCTCAATCTCAAATGCAACTGCTAACAGGAAGCTAATAACAAAAGTTTATGGTAATTTTTAGTAGCAGGATACTGATGGTAGTTCATGCTCTTTATTTCAACCAGATGAGAACTAATCGTCCTGAGTCACAGTTGGGACACAATTTCAGTTTGTGGTGTGGTGATAACCTAGTATTTTAAGAATTGGACATCTATCATTTTGCTGTGCATGTTTTCCATGTGCTAAGATGAGCAAAAGAAGCTGGTGGAAGAATAAATCAACAAAATTTAATTTGTATTAACTAACTTTTTAAATTCACGTTGGCAAACAGGATGAAATGTATGCCCATTTATGTCAATGTCACTGGAGACCAATCCTATAAGTAAAAAAGATGACTAAAACAGGATAAAGCCTCACAGATAAACAAATATTTTGTTTCAAGAAGACATTTCAGGAATGTAATCTGATATAGGGTTCACGGTACTGAGGGAGTGATGTACTGAGAGAGCCATCTAGATCAGATGTTAAATCTAGTTCCAGTCTCACAGTACCATCTCAGAGAAGGGCAGGGAAGTTATCCATGCTCTGACCAATGATTTCATTCAGTCTTGCTAAACAGAAAGCAGATGATTAGGTGATGAACATACTACTGTTTGAGCGAGCTTGCTGTGACTACATCGGCTGCAATGTTTCCTACATTACAACAGCAATTAAATTTCAAGGTGTATCTTACTGGCTATGAAGTGCTATGGACTGTCCCAAAGTCATCAAGGGTGCTATAGAAATTCAAGTCCTTTCTTCTCTCAATCAGTATCACAACAAAACAAATTATTTGTTTCATTCATTGATTAACAGTTTATAAGCACATGAGAATTAGGAGCAGGAGTAGGCCACCTGGCCCTATGAATCTGTTCTGCTATTCATCAGGGTTGTGCTTGAGTTATGGGGTTCCATTTTCCTGTATTAGAGTCATAGAGTTATATAGCAAAAATCAGGCCCTTCAGCCCACCACATCTATGCTGACCATCATGCCTAGCTATACTAATCCCACTTGCCTGCATTAATTCCATGCCCCTCTATGCCCTGCTCATTCAAATACCTGTCCAGATGCCTCTTAAATGTTGTTACTGTACCTGCCTCCACCACCTCTTCTGGCATTTCATTCCAGATACCAACACTTTGTGTGAAAAATTTGCCCCTCAGATTCCCTTTAAACCTTCCCCTCATCTTAAATCTATGCCCTCTAGTTTGTGATACCTGTACCATGGGAAACAAACTTTATCTATCCACCCCATCTATACCTCTCATAATTTTAGACACCTCTTATCAGGTCACCCCTCGGCCTCCTTCACTCCAAGGAAAACAAGTGCAGCCTATCCAACCTCTCCCCGTAACTAAAATGGATGGGGAAATAATGCTTGCAATTAGGGTGTAGAAATCAGATGGGGGGGGGGGGGGGGGTGGAAATAGCTTCATTAGAAGTTATATAACCAAGCCTCAAAGTAACGTGGTTGCACTACACATAATGTTTACAACAACTTCTCTATGCTCTAAGAGCACAACTTTCTGATTATGACTTTACATTTCAAAACCTGAATCTAAACAGGCATTTTTGTATGCTTTTTTGACAATCCCTGATTATCTTTTAAAAAGAGAAGTACTGAGGATTGCTGTTTGTAGAACTGTCACAAGACAGTTAGTCATTTCCTGCTGTTTGGTTGTTGCTAAGGCATTTAGTTGGTTTAAGCATTCCTGTTAAGTGGTGGCCTTTCTACTGGTATCCCCCCCAAGTCATTGCTCGGATAATATTTCCAGTAACAGTGGCATTTTGCCACTTGGTAAGTCAAACACTGCCAGAAGTTAGAATAAGCTGATTTGTGTTTTCTGAGATATATTTTGAATTAAGTTTTTAAAATCAAAGTACTCTAAAATTGGAAGCTTTAAGAAAGTGAATACAAGTGATAATGGCTGTTGACAGTTTTACTCTCACTCTTCTGATATTATTACCTGTTACTAATTATCAGTGAGAATATGTTAGAGATTGAAATTCTAGTTGGGTTGTTTTCTTGGCTTCCTCTCCAATCCTGGTCCTCCTGAAAGGTTTAATAAATTCTGTGTTTTTGCCTGTAATGCTCATCAAAAATAAATATGTTTCTTTTTCCTCTTTCTGCTGAGTTGCTGTCGGAATTCAATTCCAAATCTCGTAATGTCTCTACAAAATTACATATGTACAGATCAATCACTTGTGTAATTAAAAGATGTGGAAAGTTATGTGGGAAGTCACTTACTTGCACCATTGTGGAGGCTGTTACTCAGTCATAAAATAATGAATTGGTGTCACAAGGTTTGCAGAAGAACCTTATCAGTGAGCATGTGATTATATTTATTTGCTAAAGAGCTACAAAAATAGCCAGGATCAAAAGTCTTTACTTTGTCCTAGAAATTTTCTGAATTGGGTTATATCTAAGGAGTCCATTTTAGAAAACTGATAAAGTACCAGTGCACACGGATCTCTCGTTGATGGTACACCATTAACTTGTCTGCCATATGAAAATTGTTTATCCTTTAAAATAGAAACAGCCTCATCTGCCTTAGTGGTAACACAGGTAGATAGTGTGGTGAAGAAGACATATAGCATGTTTGCCTTCAAAGGTTGGGGCATAGAATATAAAAGTTGGGACTGTATGTTGCAACTTTACAAAACACTGGTTAAGCCACATTTGGAGTATTGTATGCCGTTCTGCTGGCCATACAGTAGGAAGGATGTGGTCTCTCTGCAGGCAGGACAGAGGAGATTCACCAGGATATTGCCTGGATTGGAGGACTTTAGTTAAGGGGAGAAATTGGATAGGGTCGGTTTGTTTTCCCTGAAGAGAAGGAAGCTGAGGGGTGACCTGACAGAGGTACGTAAAATTATAAGAGGCATAGATAGATTAGATTGTTAGAATCTTTTTCCCATGGTCAGGGTATCAAAAACAAGGCGGCTTAGGTTTAAGGTGAAAGTTTTAAAGGGGATTTGAGAGGAAAAAAAATTGCACAGAGTGTTTGATATGTGGGACCCACTGCCAGAGAAGGTGGGTGGAATTAGATACAATCACTACATTTAGGAGACTGGTACTTATTTAGACAGGCACTTAAACAGGCAAGGCAGAGAAGCCTACAGAACTAATGTGGGCAAATGGGATTGGTGCAGATGTGCTAAAAGGTCCGTGTAGGTACTAATCAGCTCTGTGACTAATGACTGTTGGTGGCTTTTTATATATCAAGGAATGAATACTATTTTTCCTTTTATCTCCTCCAGGCTCTGTTTATTCAGTTCTTTCCACCGCTTTTCAGCTTCCAAGTGATCAGTTATACCCCCATTATAATGGCATTCTGGGTGAATGAGTAGAAAGTCAGAGGTTCAAATCCCCCACCAAGATTTGCCTTTTATTGTTCATGTGGACCCGTGGGTGAAGTTCTGAGGTGTGCTATTCTGGTGTACAGGCAGTCCCCAGGTTACATAAAGGTTCTGTTCCTGAGAACTGTCCATAAGCCAATTTCTTCGCAAGTCAGAAACGTCTGTTTTTTAAAGCTACACACATTGTGCTGCTCTACATACACTTGCTATAATTATTACATTTCATTGAATAATCACCCTAACACTACCCAGAATTAAACTAGTGGAAACTATACTGTCACACAAGAGATTCTGCAGATGCTGGAATCTGGAGCAACACACACAAAATGCTGGAGGAACTCAGCAGGTCAGACAGCATCCATGGAGGTAAATAAACAGTTGAGGTTTCAGGTCGAGACCCTTTATCAGGACTGGAAAGGAAGAGGGGAGAAGCCAGAATAAGAAGGTTGGGGGAGTGGGGGGAGCACAGGCTGGCAGGTGATAGGTAGAAAAAGCAAAGGCTGAAGAAGGAGGAATCCGGTAGGAGAGGACCATTGGAATAAAGGAAAGGAGGTGGGGAATAGATGGGCAGGTCATGAGGGGGGGAAAGGGAAAGAGAAGGAGTGAGGGGACCACAGGAATGAGAGAAGACGGGGGGGGGGGGGGTGGGGAGGGGTTACTAGAAGTTAGAGAAATTGATGTTGAGGCCATCAGGTTGGAGACTACCAAGGCGGAATATGAGGTGGTGTTCCTCCAAACTCCATAGATGTATGTATTTAAGGTGAGAGGGGAAAGTACAAAGGAGATGTGCAAAGCAAGTTTTTTTTTACACAGAGAGTGGTGGGGACCTGGAATGCACTGCCAAGGGTGGTAGTGGAGGCAGACAGCATAGGAGCATTTAAGAGACTCTTAGATAGGCACATGGTTATGCAGAGAAGGGAGGGATATGGATTAATTAGCAATCATTGGTCTTATTGCATAATGACTGTTCATGATGCACTTGGAATAATTGTGTAATATAACACTTATGTATCAGAGCTGTGGTGTTTGAGCATTGTGGAATGGGAACCAATCTGTTGAGACAATTTCCTGTGATTTCTCAATCCCTGAGGACATGTTACTGGAAGGGGTGGCACAGTGATGTTACAGGCAGGAAGATGTAGGCTTTGGAATCCTCAACATTGACTCCAAGCTCCATGAAGTCTCATAGAATCAGGTCAAACTTAGACAAGGGAACCTCCTGATTACCACCTGTCATCTTACTTCCTGTCATCATCTCTCAGATGATTAATCAGTGCTCCTCCTTGTTGAGCAACACTAGAGAGAAGCACTGAAAGTAGTAGGGACGCAGAATTTATTCTGGGTGAGGGACATGAGTGTCCATTGCCAAGAATGTCGTGGTTGCACCAGAAATGATTCGCATCCCAAAAGACATAACTGCCTGACTGGATCTGCAGCAGGTACTGGGTGAACCAACACAAGGGATAAATGTACTCAACCTCATCCTCAGCAACCTACTGTGGCAGAGGCATCTATCCATAATGGCATTGGTGGAAATGACCACCACACAGTCCTTGTGGAAACAGGGTCATGTTTTCACACTAAACTCACCATCATGTAGCACTAAAATCATGCTAAATGGAATAGATTCAGAACATATCTGGCAACTCAAAATGATGAAATGCCAGCCCAGTGAAGCTGCACATAGGATTATGTGCATATTAAGCAGCATAAACAATGGACATTAGACAGTGCTAAGCCATCTCACAACCAACAGACCAGATTGAAGCTCTGCAGTTCCTATCACATCTAGTTACGAATCAGTCGCAGTTGAAGGCCACGGCTTCAACTCCATAAACACTTAGCACTAGAATTCCATTCTTTGCTTCGGTTTTTCGACCTCTCCTCATTTAAAAGTCACCTGTTCTTACATGGTTAGCTTTCAAGTTTTGATTGATAAAACTCCCCTGAAATACCTCAGGATGTTTTACGAGATTAATGGTGCTATACAAGTGCCAGTTGTTATTATATATGCATTCCTGCAACAGTTTCAGCTGCCTCTTCCTACGGTAGCTCTGCTGTAATCTCTACATAAGCCATAGTTGAAAATGCAATGGTGGTTTACTTCCTTCAATGCATTGCCTTTATTTGATAGAGATTTATGCTCATATTTTTGTTTTCCCTTTCCTCACAGTCTGTATTTTAACAAATTTTAATGTTGCTTCTGAAGCTTCAAGCACCATTCCATTCTGTATTGCAACCCACCCAGCTGCCATTTTACCTGCTTCATTGGACTTTAGTATAAGTGTTTAAAATATTGCATCCTGCAAAAGTGTGCATCCTCTGCTAGGAGGTTTAGTTTGCTTCTAACCAACCTTGTACCTCTTCTTTGACAGCCATTGATTTTTAATGGTACCATCCCTTCTCCTACCCTTTCTGATACCCATAGGTATTTTTCAGTTCCACTCCCTAGGTGCCCTGTAATCTGCCCTAGAGTCCTAGACATAAGGCAGCCCTTTTACCCATCTAGAACATAGAACAGTACAGCACAGAACAGGCCCTTCGGCCCACAATGTTGTGCCGACATAGTTATTCCCTACTACCTACAGAATGCCCATATCCCTCCATTTTCCTCTCATTCATGTGCCCATCCAAGCCCCTCTTAAAAGCCCCCAATGGATTTGCCTCCACCACCCTATCAGGCAGCACATTCCAGGCATCCACTACTGAGTAAAAAAAACTTACCCCTCAAGTCTGTTCTGAACCCACCCCCTCTCACCTTAAATGCATGCTCTCTGGTATTGGATTGCTCAGTAATGGGAAAAAGATATTGCTTGTCCACCCTATCTATGCCCCTCATAATTTTATACACCTCCAACAGATCACCCCTCAGCCTCTGCTGCTCCAGGGAAAAGAGCCCAAGTTTGTCCAGCCTCTCCTGAATCTGACCCATCACTGTTCACTGACTTCCTTTCATTTCCTCTCCATTGCCTCTGGCCCCAGCCTAAGCTGATTCTCGATCCAGCTTCAATCCTCAGTGCTTCAATTTATTGTGCGCACTTACTCATTTTTCACTCACCCTTTGATTTAACTTTCTCTTGCCCTCTCCATTTATTCACTGCCTTTCACTGGTCCATTGAAGTTAATTTGCTGATCCAATATTTCAGAATTTAATAATTTAATGTTTGCAGGTGCTGCATTAATGTGTTAATTCAAAGCTAATTGCTTACTTTGTGCTGTATCTATATGTAAGCTTTCCATGTCAGTGACTAGTGATGCACATGTGTTTGCTGTATGTAGGTTGAGTCTTTTGTGGTAATGGTAAAATACTAGAGAAAATCATATTTTTTCCTTTATTTCTCTTAACAGTTTATTCTGTTGATCTTTAATTTCTTCGGTTAGATTAAACACTAATTTATCATTTAATATCATCACATTGTTTTGAAATATTGGAGTCAAAGTTTCTTGCACCATACGGTTTGTGGCTCCCCATGCAGTGTTGCAAGGCATAAATTAAACTAAAACTTCCACGTGGCCAGTTGAAGAGAAATATTGATGCAATGGCAGGAAATAGCATGTGCAATCAGAAATCATAATTGGGATGTGAAAGAAAAATTAGTCAAATAAAAGATATGCATCAGTTTTATTTTTTACAGAATGCAAAACTGGCTTTAAAATGTTTGAATGCAGCCTGACCTTTTCACACAAGGGTGGGGCTTTGTTTTGTCAGCATGTGTATGTGTTTGGATGCTTAATTGAATTCTAACATTTTATTGCTGTTAGTTTGAGAAGATCATAACTGAAGAGTTGAGAGCAGTTCCTTTGCACTACTGTCCAGAGCTAGTGGAGGCCTGTGCAGACCTCATTAATGAAGAATGGAAGAGGAGCAAGGCATCTCGGATTCATTCACTCCAGAAATCCTCCAATAGTTTCCCACTTTGTCTTGTGTTGAAAAAGATTCTAAATGATGTTGGAAACACGAACAATGAAAACAAAAGCCTATTGGTGGGCCACAGCAGGCTCTCTCGTGTAGTTGGTAAATCAACTGGTTTGTTCGTGGAGACCGTCATTGTTGCTAAGGAATTTCGGGGCAAGGGTTACGGCAGAAAGTTAATGGAAGCCACTGAAGCCTATGCTAAGCACCGAGGGTTCAAAACTCTGTATCTCACCACTCACGATAAGCAAGACTTTTATTCCCACTTGGGTTATGTACTAACTGAACCAGTGCAGAATGCAGGTTCTATGACCTCATTCATGAACATGGAATTCCTTGAAAAGCTGTCTCCTCCATCAGTTTCACCACCAATTAATTCTCATTCGCTCCCACCCCCTTGTCCACCTTGGCCATCTCCACAAGTGCCATCCCTTGCTCCTGGTTCTGCACCTGCTCAGAAACACAGACTGAATCTTCCTTCACCATCTCATCCCTTCACATCTTCCCAATCTAATGCATCAGTGACTTTTCCATCATCTCTTATTGCATCCTCTTCACAGTCTGGGCAGCTTCAGTCTTCCACGTCCTGTTCCTCAGCCACTTCCCCGTCAAACAAGCATGTTCCTATTCCTCCCCCACCTCCACTCCCGCCACCATTACCGGGTGCACAACCAGCTCCTCCCTCCCTAATTACGCCACAGTTACACGGACACACCCATCCTTGCAACTCATCCTCTCCATCACCCACTCTCCCCATTTCACAGACGTCCCAGTTGCATTCTCTTTCAGCTCTTCAACTTTCCTCACCACCTGCTGATTCGGTGGCTATGCTTCCCACACCACCACCCTTGCCTGGTACTTCTGAAACTTTAACGAAGTTATCCCAGTTTCCTTGTCATTCACCCGAATCTTTCAAAGAGAACAGGAAAGCTACACAAACTCTGTTGGAGACCCCTTACCGATGCATTAAAGGCCTTCCTGTCTTCTGGATGAAAAAAGACATATAATTTGATCAAATCTGTTCCAAATGATTGAAAGAATATGTTTGAAAGCTGCCTTCAACTAATTGGTGCCAAATGAAGTACAGTGGAAAATACTCTAAAAGAACCGCATTAAGATCTGGTTTGAAGTGGTTTCAATGAACAAGAAGCTGCTTAAATTGATATTTCAGACTAGGAACTATGTATAGTTGAATTGGTGCAAGTTGTCACCAGTGTAGAAGTGAGATTCTTAGTATAAGAGATGAAAGGTCTTACGAGATTGTATTAGAATTAACAGTGATGTTCCTGGCATGCTTGAGCTAAAGAATGGAATTGAATACCTCTATACATGTGAAACTGACTATTAACTCCTAGAAATTTAAGATATGCTGCCCAAGTTATTTTTCTGAGCAATAATGTACTCAATAATTTCACTGCTTGAAGTAAATTGTGTGCAAAAATTACATTTTTTAAAAGTTCATAGTGCTTTTCTTTTACTTTTTGTATTGAAGTTTCTTGTTCTGGCAATTATTTTCTTCAAATACCTCCTCTTGAACTAGTTGTTACAAATCATGCTACAATCATCAGGGACGCAAAATCATGCTGCATTGCTGAAGTTTGACACAACAAGTATGTGTGTGAACATTTTATGGAGATATTAAACAAATAATATTTGTATCACATTATACAAATGTGGAGTGGGAATATAGTATACCTGAGATTACTTGGAAAAGAACTGATTCTTAAATAAAATTAGCATTACTCAAGGTAGCTGTCATGAATTGTGGGCTTTTGAATAAAGTCAAAGAGGGGATAGAAGTCTCTGGTGGAAATTTTAGTAATCCTCCTTAAATGTCCTAAATGCACCATGACACTGGAACGCAGCCAATGAAAGGATTGATCAGATAATTATATAAAATAAGTTGGTTTAACACCATTTATGGACAAACTCTTAGGGTCAATAATTGAAGGTAGAAGTAGTGATAGCACTACAAGGTGAATGAAGCACATTCAGCAAGGCAAGTAACAGAACATGTCTAAAATACGCAGTTGGTCAGGCAACATCCATGGAGAGAGAAACAAAGTTGATGGCCGAGAGTTTGTAGTCAGTGGCAAATTGCCCACTCAATGCTAACCTCCAAACTAAGTTTGAGGTTACCTTGTTCGGGTTTTGGGAGGAGTCACCTAGATCCTCAGCAGAGAGCCCCTGTATGAGGACTGCCCCAATAATGTAGAACAGACATCATTTGGAGCATCTTGCACCAACCCCTGCCCACAAAATAAAGATGACTAAAAGACAAGGCGGTTAGCCTATGGGGAGAGATTGAGTCGCCTGGGACTATACTCGCTGGAATTCAGAAAAATGAGAGGGGATCTTATAGAAACATAAAATTATGAACAGGATAGATAAGATAGAGGCAGGAAAGTTGTTTCCACTGGTAGGTGAGGCTAGAACCAGGGGACATAGCCTCAAGATTCAGGGGAGTAGATTTAGGATGCAGATGAGGAGGAACTGCTCAGAGAGTAGTGAGTTTGTGGAATTCCCTGCCCAGGGAAGCAGTAGAGGCCACCTCATTAAATATATTTAAGATGCAGATAGATTTTTGCATAGTAAGGGAATTAAGGGTTATGGGGAAAAGGCAGGTAGGTGGAACTGAGTCTATGGCCATATCATGATGATCTTATTGAATGGCAGAGCAGGCTTGACGGGCCAGATGGCCTACTCCTGCTCCTATTTCTTACGTTCTTACAAGGCTTCTCTCCAATTAGTCTGAATTCAGAGGTAAGAAGAACTTAGGCCTCCTTTGTAAGCTTTAGATACTTCTATAAAAATTTACAGACTTTTGAAAATGTTTGCAGTTTTGTAAAACTTACAATCTAATGTTATTTTAGAAACGTGCAACATTTTAGAAATTGTTAGGAAGTTCTAAAAAATGCAAGCTCTTGGAAAGTTCAATTTGGTGAAAAGACTTTACTAGAATCACATTAAGAAAATGAACAGCTTGTAAAAGGCCATGAATATACATACAGGCTCCAGAGGCAGCTGCAGAGGGGTTCAATGAGGAAACTAGAAAAGTCACAAATGTGGTATTTGCAGGCAAGGTCACGGTTTACCTGACCTGGAGAACAAAGAGTTTAATCTGCATTCAGGCTGAGAGAAGAGTGCACACACCAGCTCAGTGGGCAAACTGTATAGTGCCAGCACTCCTGGCTTTATATTGTGCTACAACAAGCCTCACTGTATAATACATTATCTTGGGAGCAGCACAGCCTCAATGTACCAAACTGCCTTCTCTAATCATGGACATAGTATGAAAGAGGAAAAAGAAAATGTGAGACAGGATCTGACAGCTACCCATTTCTGAAATCTAACTCTTAAATTCTAAAGACTACATTCCAGGCTATTCAAATAAGATACAGAAAAGCTAAGTGACATTTTTCAAAAGCCTATCTGCTTGCACATTATTCTCAGAACAAGTATTTCTTAATCCCCTAAAATAGAAAAGTAGATACAGTTCCTCCCTATCCATTTTAAAACAATGTCCTTTGCAGCATTAAATTTCTCTAAGAATCCCTTGTTCACACATACCTGCCTCTCTCTAACAAAAAAAAGTTTGGGATAGAGGCTGTGACACATAGCAATTCGGAGAATCTTACAACTCTTTAAGAGCACTTCAGTGAAAGATCAACCCTGATGCATAGAAATGTCTTCATCTCTTAAACGGCAGTAAATCTCTGGAATTCTCTGCCCCTGATGGTGGAGGCCAGATCATTAGATGTACTTAAAGTGGAGATAGATAAATATCTGGAAGATGGAGGAATTAAGGATTATGGGGAACTGGCAGAGAAGAGGAGTTGAGGCCAGTGTAGATCGGCCATGGTCATATTGAATGGCAGGGCAGGCTTGAGGACCTGGTGGCCAATTACTGTCAGGTTCTTCTGTCAAGTATTTATCCACAGCTTTCCTCACGCTCAGCAGGGCTTTAGGGTAAACTGGGCGATGATGTCATCTGCCGGTCTTCTTAGGGAGACACAAGAGACTGCAGATGCTGGCACCTAGAGCAAAAAACAAACTGCTGGAGGAACTTAGCAGTCAGGCAGCATGTGTGGAGGAAAATGAACAGTCGATGTTTTGGGTTGAGAGACTTCATTTGGATCAGATGAAGAGTCTCGACCTGAACCACTGACTGTCAATTTCCTTCTACAGATGCTGCCTGAGCACTGAGTTCCTCCAGCAGTTTGTTTATTGCTTGCTCTTCTTGAAATGTTGTGGAAGTTCTGGTGATTCCCAGCCCTATGGCCTCTGTTGGTTTTCTTGAGGAAATTGGCATTCTGTATTAATAGGGAAATAATCCTTCTTTACAGTATGGGAAATCCTGTACATTACATGTACTAGCGACTTGCCTCAAATTCACATCCTAGCCTCTCTGACTTTGTCACCTGCCAAGCTGATAAGCATATAGGCTAAGATGTGTCAGCTGAGTCCTCCTTGGGAGGAGGTAGGGGATCTCAATAGTTGCTATTGTCCTATGCAAACTTATTTGCAGTGGAGGTGAAGCAACAACCAGGTGTTTTGAATGTATTACCTCCATTGTCAGGAAAGTTAAAGTAGCCATTTATTTATGGAAAAACATCAATTGAAATAAGCAAAGACGTGAGGCAATCAGAGAGACTTTGGGAAAGTTTCATCAAGGAAAAGCTATAGCAGGTAAGTTTTAGAGCTACTTTTTTAAGTCAATTACCTGTAGCTATCTGAAACACTTACTTCCAAGATCAGTTTCAACTAGGTCCTCCTCTTGTGTCTGGCACAGAGTTGCAGTTTATGTCCAGAGCCAAGTGCTCGTTGCTGCTCTAAAGGGGGACTCTATGAAGACTCTTGCGCTCCAGTATAGTTAAAGAATCATCAACAAGCAGCTGTTAACAGCTTCAGGATTTCAGTACAGTACTGATATGGCAGGTACTTTACATAGGGAAACAGCAGCAATTCCACATGGAACTGCTGGCATTTTGCTGTAAGATCTATGCCAGGTGAAAAGTTCTGATGGAAGGTCATCGACCTGAAACATTTACTCTGTTTCTGTCTCCACAGCTGCTGCCTGACCTGCTAAGTGCATATTTTGAGGATTTTCTAATTTTACTTCAGATTTCTACTGGCTACACTAAATTTCTTTTTGTTTTAGATTTTCTTTAAAAGAAAGACACATTTTCTATATTTAATAGAACATTTTTGAATGAGTGCCTGTTTGAATAAAGAGAGTTAAAGCAGTTAATGGATTTTCACAGTAAGGTTCTTGCAAAACTTAAATTATATGGTATATGAAGAAATGTTAACAACATAGGTAAAAATTTGGTTTATGCACAAGTGTCACTCAATGTTGCATAGATTTGTGAGAGATAGGAAGGCCATTTGCTCTAACGTAGAAATGCTTTGGACCTGGTCAAATCAAAATCCGCTGACCATCCAAAATTACAAATTTGACAAGTAGAAAGAAGGTCATCAGGAAATCAAAAGCTGGTTAGCAGGAAGTGCCAGGCAAAATTATTTCAATTTACCTTTCATCCACCTTTAAAAATACACTAAAGTTACAGAGAGCATTTAACAAAAGGTTAATGCCAGCAATGGAAAACTGAGAGGAGAAGTTTGGAACATGCATATTTTTTAGTGAAGCAGAAATGGTTAATAGGTATTTTTATGAATGTTGAAAAAATTTGATAGACTGAACAGGGAGGCATTGTTTCCTGTGATTGCGGAACACGTAATCCAGGTAATTTGATTAAAAATGTCACAAAGAGTGAGGAGATAGGTTGGGGAAGTTGTGTTTCATTAAAGAATTACTGGAGCATGAAATCACAGGGAGTTGTGTTACGGATGTAACTGCATCTTTTAAGGTAAAAATGGATAAGCATTTAAGCCAGGCAAAGAAGCAAATTATCAGAGAATGTGGCCAGTGTGACCAATGTTGGATTGGTCTAGTATAATATAACAGAAATAATGAGCCAAATATTTACCTTCTATGAGTAAAATGTTTGATCAAGAACACTCCTAACTGCCAAAGTTTCTTGGCCTGTCAGATTTCATCTTTTTATGTACAAAATTTCTTCAGAATAAAGCATTGTGTTCCCGTGATATATTACTTTTCATTCTTTCAATAAATTATTTGAACATTGAAGTGAACTACATCCATAATGTGTCTGAGTCAAGTACTGTTTCCTAGTGATGGGCATGTGATTGTGAATTAGATATACATTGGAAACCCACGTTTTACTTTGAGACCAGCACCATCCTGTCTGGACAAATTCATTCAGCTGAATATTATTTTTATTTTGCTCTTTAATCCACTGCATTCGTTAAATAAGGCGATCAATATTGTGCCATGCTGTTGCTCTGCAGTTATTTATTTCACTCCACTGCTGTGGGTTGTTAACTGTCTGTATTCATGGCACATGCTAAATCAGTGAAGAGTTAATTTTATTCAATGAAAATATAATTAAAGACTTTACAGATATGGCTCTACCTAAATGCAGGATGAATTTTGAAAAATTGCAGCTGAGACAAACAAAATTGCAGACAGGAAATACTGACTTTATTTTAAAGTAATTTTCAAAAGTCTGTTAGGCATCTTTGTCCCTTAGGAAACAAAAAGCTAATTAAACTGCATGAACAAAGAACAGGACAGCACAGAAATAGGCCCTTCAGCCCACCATGTCTGCATCTGATACCAATCTAAACTAG